>NC_026003.2:86779235-86815444 GCF_000442705.2 Elaeis guineensis | reverse complement strand
TGCCATTCCTTTAGCGTCAATTCTGTTGGTGCAGAATTCCGCCGACGTCGGAGAAGCTGGAGTTGAGATGACCGCGGCCGCCGTCGGGACTTGCAAAGGAAGTCTAAACCGGAGTTGGGGGAGCTCCGACAAGACCCTCCGACGCTCAAGTCAGTACTCTGCTTCAACAGAAATGGAGTGCTTAAATGGGATTTTGGCAGAGTTTCGAGATAGAGTTTGGAGCTTAGAGAAAAACGTATCTGGGGGTCCCTTTTTATAGATGGAGAGCATAACTGATTGACAGCGACGTCTGTAACCGTCTGGTAGTGGGCCGTTCAGGGCCACGCGGAGTTTGTTACAGAGAGTAGTAGCATCAGGGGACCGTTCAGGGCCACGTGGAGTTTGTTACGGGGAGTAGTGGCATAGTGGCCATTATCGTGACTTGCCAGAGAGTTTGGATCTCTCGGTGGAAGCTCGGCTGAGATGTCTGATGGAGCGGAATGGCTCTCTGTCTCTCGATCCAGGAGAAGCTCGGATGTTTTCGAGGTTGCTGACGGGTCTACTGTTGTTGGGTGCCTAGAGCGCTGATGTTGCAAGCAGGAGTCATCTGTTGTAAAGCTCGGTCGAAGATCGTTATCGTGGAAGCTCGGATGGAGATTTCTTATTATAGAAGCTTGGAGTAGTGACCTGGCTGGCGGAGCCTGTCCCGTTGTAGAAGCTCGTTGGGATCCGTCCACTGTAGGAGCTCGGTGGGATCCAGCTATGAAGAAGTTCGGCTGAAGTCCGCCTGCAATAGAAGTTCGGAAGGAATTCGTTTACAGTAGAGGTCGGATGGAATTCGCTTACAGTAGAGATCCGGAGTAGACCGCCTACAGTAGAAGTTCGGAGTAGAGATCCGGCTGGTGGAGCCCTTCCGTTGTCGAAATTCATCTGGGATCCATCCACTATAGGAGTTCGGCTAAATCCGGTTCTCGTAGGAGCTCGGATGGAATCCGAAGGTGGTCGACCCCGTAGAAACTTGAATGGAGCCTGGTTACTGTAGAAATCCCATTGCCGAAGAAGCTCGGATAGACGATTGGAGAAGTTCGGAGTAGAGTCGTCCGTGGCTGGAAGAAGTCTGAAGGGATTCGGAGAATAGTCGATCACTGTAGAAAATCGGCTGATAGCGGAGTTCAGAGGGCGTTTGGAGCAACTCGGTAGATGAATGAAGAAGCTCATTGTCGGAGGAGTTCGGATGGTATTATGGAAGCTCGACGGTCGGGGATTTCGAAAGACCCACACAAGGTCGGAAGTCAAAAAAGCTCTGGAAGGGTCTGTCTTTACAAACTTCAACTGGGGGTATTTTATACCCAACACTTCTACACTATAATAATCATGCACGTAGTCCTCTTGTCTCATATTTTCATGCACCATAGCAGATGTACCGTGTGGACAAGGAAGTCCGTCAAATCCCATCTCCTGTGGCTATAGGTCTGTTGGATTATATCCACTACAAATGCCCATGACTTGAAGCAACTTGAAATTTTTCAGATCCTGCAGGTCGAGGCCAGCAAATAGCTGATTGCTCTTTCAACCTCTCCAATTTTTTCATGATCTTTGGACAGATATTTTCATTATACTTCTTAGCAGCTTCTCTCTTCACATGTAACCTATTCATCAATTTATATCTAATAGCTTCCAACATGGTCAATATAGGTTTCTCTCTAGCTTCTAAAATGTATCTATTGAAATATTCACACATATTGTTAAGTAGCATATCACATTTAGAAAATTCACAAAAATGAGACCTTGACCATTGATGTGGAGGCTTGTCAGCTAACCATTCATAAGCTTCAGCATCAGCTTCTTTGACTAGTCCCATCCAATGCTCAAATTCAGCAACCTAATTTGACCTGGCAGCTCCCCACAAATAATCTTTCAAGAGCTTCCCTTTGTGAGAGGTCTGGAAGTTGGAGTAGAGGTGTCGCACATAGAACCTATGCTCAGCATCTGGAACAAGATCCTCCAAAGCTGGAATGCGGCCCTGTGGATTGCAAAATAAGTAACACAAAAAATTAAGTGTTAACCAAATAAAAAAAAGGCATGAGATTATAATCAGTAAAGAGCAGATACCTTTCGTTTGTCACTCATAAATGTCCATACTGCAGAGTTTTGTATCTGCAAATCTTCTAGCAATTGGCTTAGAAACCATGTCCAGCATGCTGTTGATTCAACATCCACAACAGCATAGGCTATTGGAAAGATACAATCATTTGCATCGACCCCTACTACAGAAAGCATCTGTCCTCCATGTCTAGATTTAAGAAAACATCCATCTAATCTGATTATTGGCCTATACCCAGCCAAAAATCCCCTCTTGCATGCATCTAGGCAAACATACAGCATCTTAAATACTAGATTGTCACATTTAATTAAAAAAATTGAGCCAGAACCACTCTTCTTAACTTCTGCAGAATAATCCTATAGTTTGGCATATTGCTCCACTTCATTACCCTCAATCAATCTCAGGGCCTTTCTTTTGCTCTGTATGATTGTCCTCGCCATGGTTACATGAAGGTCTGCTGTCACAGTTTCTCCAAATTCCATCAATGACAACTTAGAGTCAGTTCTAATCCTCTTGGTATTTTTTTGCAAGCCATGAAGAAGTAACATATATGTTTTTGAAGTCCTTGTTACATGTATGCTTGGAGTCATACCTCTTGACTTGTATAGTCTTCTTATCAGTACTCCATGAAGCATAAATGAGCCATGGACATCCTTCCTTACAAACTACTAACTTTATCCTTTTCATTCTTCACCATCCTCAAACTGTATCTATTCTTGATGCTGTACTCCCTCACAGCCTGCCTGAATTCAGCCATAGAAGCAAATAGCATCCCAACCTCAAATTGTAGATTTGGCATATCAGTTTTAGCTTTAAACTCAGAAAATCTCCTTCGCATCACACTATAATCCTTAGAACTGCCATCCACGCTGCATAACTCATCTGACAATTTATAGTCAGTTTCTGAATCATCATCAATTCTACCTCTAGAAGTATTATCAATTATTTTTGATGTTTTAGTTCCTATACCCACTTCACCATGAACATCAACATTTTTGTCAAACAACTCATCATCATCTGTTAAGTCATAGTCACTTTCTACAATGAACTATCACTACTTTCTTCATCAGACTTGACAGCATTGTCATCCTCACTCCCAACTATCTCTTCACATTCAACTTCATCTTCTTTATTAGCAAACTCTTCAGTAATGACATTCAATTCTGGATGTTGCTGATTGATAACATTTTCAGATAATCTCCACTCACGTTAGAATGTGTTGGGACTTGGCTATTTTCATCCAGCTCATCCAAAGCTGATTTAGAAGCAACAATTTGCTGTTGGCCGCTACCAGAATACAAATCCTCACAAACCACATTAGAAAGGTTTGGACTTAGGTGCCACCATCATTTACTTACTGTTCACCTTGGGCGCCCCGACCACCCCCCCAATTCAGCTCATTGGATACTGTTTGCTGGCTATCATCCAACATCCCAAACATATCATTCAATATTGTTTGACTCACTTCTGTTGTTACAGTCACTGGTTCCATGTATAATGTAACAATCCCGATCTTAGAAGCAATTGAAGCCATCTCACACACATCCCTATCATTGTTTAATTTTTTAACTCCCTCATCGTTGGTACTTCCAGGTTTGCACCAATAATAAATAACTTGATCTTCATCCGGATAACCTAAGTCATCTTTTGCCTTATCTTTAATGTTCAACAATGATAAAAGATCAGGATCACAGAAGTCATAATAATCAATTTTACCACCCATGTAGAACCTATCAGGTATATATGCAAAGAACCCTCCATGGTAGATTTGCATGGTAAAATATTTAGATGCTTTGTCTACATTACAATTAAAACAAGATGAAACTAATTAAAAAATATGTAAGATAAGTTTTGACAATGCTTTGAGATATATATTATCATATTTCTTGAGATAATAAAATAATCTAATCATAATTTCAATATGCAACTACCTAGGATACAATAATATAAAATTGGGAAGGAATCATACCATATTGCAGTCGTATGTCATCCAAGGTTCTCCAAATCATTATTCTACTCATCGTACAATAAGAGGTCAAATGCTAGATTGAAGAAACCCCAAGCAGAAGAGGAGGGATGGCGGAGAAGGCGACGGACAGTGGAGGAAAGACGATAGAGAAATCCTAGATTGGAGAAGAGGAGGGATGGTGGAGAGGAGGGTGGATGGTGGAGAATGGAATAAAAACCCTAACTTTTCGATCGAAAGCAGCCTTTGTTGGGAAAGTCGATCGATTTCCCACATCTCATCGATGACGTTAATAATTTGCATCAATTCCTGTAATGTTTCGTTAACGAAAATTGACGGAAGGGGAAGATGAATCACTTATACGAGTTTGGAGGGTAATAAGTTCATTTTAGGAGTTTAAGGGGTAAAGTGAAACTCCACCAAAGTTCGGGGGCATGGGTGCAATGTAGCCCAAGAAATGTATGTGTATGCTGGAGTGTGGTTATGATTAGACCAATACCAAAAACATAATTTCAAGTTATTAACTAACTTAATCATGGTTGTGACATGTTTTTCCATAATTATAAGAGTGGGAAAAATGAGAGCATGCAGACTAGTTAGCTATGTGTGAAACTGGTGTATCAGTTATGGGCTAAGATATGATTTATAGTTGCTAGCCATGGGTAGAAGTATGGCATGTGTTTGGCCTGCCATGAGCTAGAGTATGATTGTGCTATGGGTAGAAACATATAAAATAAATTAACAAATATATACGTTTAGATTTTCTATGGTAGGTTTTCTGATTTTTCTAAGACAAAATAGAAATCACATGAAAAGTTGAACATAACAAGAATTTAAAACAATTGCCTAGAGTGGGCAAATTGGAAGGATAGAGGTGCAAGAAATTGATTTTCTGGTTTTTCTCTAAATCTAGGAAGGCACTAAAAATGAAATGATATGAAAAAGCTAAACATGACAAGATATTAGAGTGATTGTTTAGTGGGTAATTGGAAAGAGAGAGAGGGACAATGAAGGAGGTTGGGCACCTACAATCGAAGAAGATTCATTTAGATATGAGAAGAATAAATTGTTGGGTTAAAGATGAAACTCTTTTTTTTTTCCTTATTTTATATGAATTGGAGAGCATATGTATATTTTAGAAATAAGAAAAAAATGATTTAAAAAAAAAATGAATGGTAGAATACTCTACAAAATATTTCAAAATTCATTTTTTTTTTATAATATAGTACATAATAATGTACATTGAAGCCATCCAAATGAAAAGGTGTGTTCCATGTCCAACAAACAATTCCAGCAACCAAGCATGACCAGCCTATCAACGTTTTATTGGAGATGCACATACCTAAATCTAAATCTAATATTATCTAACATAAATTTAAAGTATGCCTAAAAGCAAATATCCGAATTCTTGGTAATACTGACATAATTATGTAAAATGCCCTAAATATTATTACTATTTACAGTTTCCATTTATCACGTAAGGAGACTCTCAATGCAACACAAAAAATAAAAGCTTTACTCATTAAGCACATTAAATTACATCAATAATGCATTATTTTTGGACTAATAATTGCCTTTTTCATTATATATTATGTAAAACATTAACTATAATAATCATCCATATTATACACTATGATATGATAATGTATTTTTATTGACTGATAACCATCCACTAATAAATAATGTAGATCATTGGTTATAGTTCCCATCTCTACAAGGAAACTATTTCTCAGATCCCATCTCTTCAATCCCTAATTGCTTCGATCCCCTTATAATTCTCATTTCCGTCTAACGATGATCCTCATAAGCTTCTTTGGCTTAAAAATATTGATGTCAGGGTGGTTGGCCACAGCTAGTTTACTGTCCTCTAGGTTTGTTACTTAGATATAATGATTGCTTGGACAAGGAAGGAACATAAACAAAAAAAAAAAGAAAAAAGCATGATGGAAGTTCTTGATTTTTTTTTTTTTGTTCTACACCATCCATATTTTTATCATTATTTTTAGGATGTTTGGTTGAGGGGAGTTGGGCACTGGAATGTGAATAGGAATGAGTGACTCGCACACTAACTGTCTAGTTGGAAGGAGTCCCATTCTTATTGCCATTCCATCAGATTTATTTCAAAAAATAATTTTTCAAAAGTATCTCTCTATTTAATTATTTTTTCTAAAATACCTTCTTGTTTAATTGATTTTCTGATTTCAGTCATGAATTGAACATGTTTAGGAATATGGCTATTCCAATTCTTATTTCAGTTTTTTTTTTATTTTGGTTGCAAACCAAACACACCCTTAGTGAATTATACCAATAAAGTCTTTACTAACATAGAATCTATTATTAGTGAAATCTATCTTTGTGTTCCCTCTACTTCTTTCTCAGAATGGTCAATATATCTTGATCATATTTGGATACTCCTTATTGCTTGGATATAATGGTTTCTCAATAGAAGAAATATTATAGAAAGGAGTGTAGTTTTTTTTTTTAATCTATTTTGTTTTGTTCTGCATCGTGCTTATCTTTATTGCCCTCACATTTTTTATAGAAGGGGTTACTTTCTTGCACACAAGCAGGTGAAGTATGTAGTAAAAGTCATCATCCAATACTTATATAATATTAGTGCAATATAATGAAATTAGCTGATAATATCTTTTCTTTCATTCATGGATGGTAACAAAATTAACTTTTTCTTATTTTACCTCAAAAATAATAAGATGGAGTCAGCTTATACTATGATAAGATGATGATTAAGATGATGTTCGCATTTCTTTCTTTTTTTTGGAGGGAAGATTCTATTCAAATTTCAAACTAAACAAGGAAGTCTTGGAGGTTTTTGCTAAGTTTGTCTTGAGTTTATAAGCCAAAGAGATTGAGTCCAAACTGGCTGACTCTATTTTATGTATCTCTTGTAAACATAAGGGAAGAGAAAAATTAAATATTCTAGAGATCGAGTATATTAGAGGCTAGAATTTGTGAGAATATTTTATACTATGCAATCTCTAATTTTTTTTGTTAATGAAGCTTTTACATTATATCTACTCATAGACATAGGTTAATAGACCCAACCACATGAAAATTATGTGCTCTTGTTTATTTCTCTTTTACTTTCTTGTTCTATTATTCTCCCTACTTATCGCAACAAGTGGGATCAAATGTTGGTCTTTTCGATTGAAGTTTCACCATGATAATTGCAAAATTTGAAATTAAGAAGTTCAATAGAATGAACGAGATTTAGTATCTGATAATTTAAGAGGTAAGTTCTATTGGTACAACAAGGGCAAGGAGAAATTACCAAATAGCATGTCGATGGAGATGAGGAGGAGCTACTAGTGAAGGCATATGATAAAATTCGATTATATTTGGCAAATGTGGTGCTTAGAGAAGTCAATGAAGGAAGATAGCGACTAGACTATGGTTAAAATTAGAAAGTAGATATATGAATTAGGGAGTAGATACCTGACCAAGTCAGTCATAAATTGATTATACTTGAAGCATCATCTTTACCACCTACGTATGAAAGAAGGTACACTCATGAACAATCATATGGATAAATTCTATAAAGGTATTCTAGATTTAAGGCCTACTAGCATTAAGCCCTTAATTATACTATTGCACTCACTACCACCCTCCTATGAGAACTTCATTAATACTATGCTATATGGTAAGGAATATCTTTCAATTAGTGATATAAAAGATGCCTTGCAATCAAAAGAGTTTAAAAAAAAATATTTGAAAGTTATGTGGAGAATCAAGAAGAACGCTTGATTGCTAGAGGTAAGAGCAGAGAAAGAGATTCTAGTAGTAACGGTAAGAATAGACCAAAGTCAAAGCATAGAAACAACATTCATTGTTTTCACTATCACAAGAAAGGGCATATTAGAACACTTTACCCAAAAAGAAAAATTTCGATAAAGTTGGAAATGAGGTTTTGTTAGATAAGGTCAATAGCTCTAGTTCTTGATTTCTATAATTCCTTTCACATGACTCCTAAAATAGATTTATTTTCTATGTATTAGACTAGGGAAAGAAAGGTTTTATTGGGAGACAACAAATTCATTACGGTTATTGATGTTGGAATAATTCAAGTTGAGATGTATGATGGTACTATGAGGACTTAGAAGCTTGGCATGTTCCAAACTTAAAAAGTTGGGTACTCTAGATTCTTAAGACTGCAAGTATACTGGTGAGAATGGTCTATTAAAAGTCTCTAAGAAAGTCCCTATAGTGATGAAAGAAAAGTTGGTTAATATCTTGTATTACTTACTAGGTAAAACAATAATTGGTATGGCATCATTTTCATTATCATCAGGATTGTTATTTGAGGATGCTACTCAGTTATGAAATATATGATTAGGACATATGAGTGAGAGAGAGATGATAATTTTGTCCAAGAGAGGTCTGCTTGATGGCATGAAGATAAGAAAATTAGACTTTTGTGAACATTATGTGTTGAGAAAGAAAGGACAAAGCTCAATGCTAGAATTCACAAAATCAAGGACATGTTGCATTACATCTATTCAAACCTTTGGAGTCTGTCTCCAATTGCATAGATGAGTGGATATCATTATTTTCTAATATTTATTGATGATTATTTCAAAAGATCTAGATGTATTTTTTGAAATACAAGAATGAAGTGTTTGTGGAATTCAAACAATAAAAAGCTTTGGTTAAGAATCGGACTAGAAAGAAGATTAAACTATGGAGAACTGGCTTGGAATACTATTCGAGCAAATTTGATAAGTTCTTACAAAATGAATATATAGCCAGACATCGTATCGTATGAGAAATACCATAGTAGAATGAAGATGCAAAATGAATGAATAGGATACTTGTGGAGATGAGTAATTATATGCTCTCAAATGCTGCCCTTGGCAAAACTTCTTAGTAGAAGTGGTTAATACAATATGATATCTGATAAATTAGTCTCCAACAATTGTAATTAAGTGCAAGATTCTACATAAAGTATGGTTCAGATATTATTAAATTTTGGTTTGAGAATATTTGGTTATCTACATATGCTTATGTAAATGATGGTAAACTCGAATTGAGGGTATGAAGATGCATATCCCTAAATTATGCAAATAGGCTAAAAGGATATAGACTATAGTGTACAGATAATGTCAAATCATTCAAAATTATTATTAGTAGAGATATTACTTTTGATGAGTCTTCTTGGTTAAATTAAAAGAAAAATTTCTATTGATACTGTTACTATAGACCGCTATGTCAGTACATAGGTGGAGTTTGACATTGAAGCTCCAGAGAAAGTATTAGAAAACTCTTCAATTTAGCCCAATGAGATAGAGAATCAAGATAGTTGAAAAGGACCATACTCAAATGAGAGAGTGCATTTTCATGAAGTATTCTTTCTATTGCTAATTATAGCTCTATACATGTACTACTTATCGTAGTTTGTTTGATTTAGAGTTTGAATAGTTTGGTGTCAAAACTATCTTATTGTGATAACCCGACCCAATTGGGCCCAGAATCAGCCCACAATCAAAAAAAAAAAGGAAACAGAAGAAGACTCCCTTTAGGAGTCTTCTTCTCCGATGAATCCTGATCGGAGAAGGGTTCTAGGACCCTTAAAACTCTAGGACCCTCTATAAATAAGCCTCCCCTCTCCCTCTAGATCCTCCACCGATGATCATTGAGGTCAAATTCCTCTCTTTTTTCCTTGGAAGCCGCAGCACCCTCTTCTTGTGTTCGTTGAAATCGAAGGTTGAAAAGGCCACCGGAGTTTAGGTAAGGGTTCAATTTTTCTTCCTCTCCCTCTTTTCTTTCTTCCCATGATTTTACACTCCTCACCAGCCATCGGGATCGTCGAAAACTCCATGAAAACATGAAACCCCTGTTTAGCCAAAACATTTTTCTTCTCTTTTCCGACCACCGGCGTCGCTGGTTGCGGCATCTCATCCCCGAGATCGGACCCTCATCTCTCTTTCTCTCTCTTCCCATGAGCACTTGGCCATCGGCCGATGCCAATGGTCAGAAATCATGAAGAAAGGGACGGATCCCCTGTTTTTTGAGAAAAAAAAAAGAAAGAAAGCTTGCCAGCCGAACCCCATCGTCGGCCGGCTTCGCATGGTCGGCCGTTGTTGCCAGACCTCCGGCCAAGCCACCATCTCGTCGAAGCCTAGGCCACCAAGGGGGGGACCTCACGGTCTTCCCCTGTTTCAGCCAAGGGAGGCCGCGGGAAGAAAAGAAAAGAAGAAGGAAGAAGAAGAAGAAAAGAAAAGAAAAGAAAAGAAAAAAAATAGAAAAAAAGAAAAAAAAATGAAAAATGAAAAGAAGAAGAAGAAGAAGAAGAGAGAAAAATTTTCTCTCTCTCTCTCTCCTCTCTCTACCTTCTCTCTCTATTTTCTCTCTCTAAATTTTTTTCTTATTTTTTCTCTCTAGATCCTTTTATCTCTTTTTATGGATTTTGTCTCTCTAGGATCATTCTCTCTCTTTGATTGTATCACAGACCCTGGGATAAACTTGAGATGAAAATATGATAATCTGAGATTACTCCGAAATTCATGCAGTAGATCGGATCTCGATCCGATCCTTATTCGAAATTGATAACATCGATCATGGTTAATCCATATTAAGTCACCCTGATATAACCTCTGATGATCTCAATCATGATTGCCACTTTTAAAGGATACGAAGATTCTCTCTCCACTTTCTCTCTCTACTTTCTCTCTCATGATTGACTTTTTCTCTCTAAGAAGGTCTATGAATCCTATACCAAATCCTGCCTTCATCTTTTAGGGGTTCATATTGACTCTAACAAGATGATCCGAAATTACTTTGATATCCGTGCTGTATATCAACCTCATTTGATTGTATCAAAGATCTTTTAAATTCATTATTAATGAACTCTATTGATTGATCTTGATCTAATCTGTGCTTCACAATTTCTTGATCAAATCACTTGAATCTGACCCTCAGATCAGAGATCTTGAATTGCCCTGGTATCTTGATGGTCCGACACATTCGGTCAACAGTCCTCTTTTCTTATGATTTAATCTTGTTATATTTATGGAATAGAATTTGATAATGATTTGATATTTTAAATAGGATTAGCTGATTCTTCTAATGAAGTCTGAAGATCTAAGACGAACGAGGTAAGTAGATCTTATGCTCCTTATTTATTTTGAAATGATCATATTTTTATGCAAAGAATTGCTATTGATGAAATCATAATTTTTCATAAATAAGGATCGGCATATGTAATATGAAAAAGCATGTTTTATTATGAGCATTGATTTCATGAATATATCTTATAAAAAGTTGTATGATTATGAAGCATGAAATTTTATTATTTTCCATCTATGTATATGTATGTTTTAAGAAAAAGATATAATGATTTCAAAAAGACTCTGAGATGGCTATGAATGAATCCCTTCGGGAAGATTGACATCCGGAACTAGCATCCACACGAAACATGGCCCTGCCAGCGGATATAAAGTTGGCACATGAATTAAAAATTCTGTCGATTAAGAAACATGGCCCTGTCACGGGTATAATAGTGACCTTAGCATGAATATCTGTGAGCAATGTTTTGAAACATGACATGAATACATGATGAAAATGATTTACGATTCATGATTGTGAAATATACATGATTTATGCATGCATGATGAGTTTATAAATTATTTTGTTATATGCTCTATGAAATATTTTATTTTATATTATCTGTTATTTTTAAATATTATATTATCATAAAAAACTTATGCTTGATCCGATAAGGAAGTACAATTTCTACTTACTGGGCTAGTATAGCTCATATTCTTTTTATTTTCTTTTTGTTTGAACAGAGGAATAAGGTAGGATCGGCAAAAGGAATCCAAGCTTGAAGATCTGTATAGCAAGCTTGAAAATTTGGTAGCAGAAGTTTAGTTATTTTATAATCACGGATTTGTAGTTATTTATAACTATTGAGATACGGGTTGGTACTTGCTTTTGTATTTAGATGCTCTGAACCAATATTGGTTCGATTATTTGATGAATAATGAAATTGAATCTTTTTATTTGATGGATTTTAGATGATTATGATGGATTGGCTGTGTTATCGTGGGCTCCATCCCTCGGTAGCATGGCCATATTATGTCCCGAATTTGGGGCGTAACATTTTATGGTATCAGAGCTTAGGTTATAATCTTTGGAGATTATGATATAAATAATATAAATGATTAGGATATGATAGAATAATATCAAAGCTTAGGTTTAAGATCATTAAGATTATAAAGTGATATCAAAATTTTATGTATGATCAATAGGATGTGATCGAGTGGAGTATAATAGATAATATCAGAGCTTAAGATTATGATCATTAAGGACGTGATAGAATGATATAAAGTTTAGGTTATGATCACTAAAGAATATGACTTAAGTGGTATTTGAATTTAAGGTTATCATTATTCAGGATTGTGACTTTAGTGATATTTGAACTTGAGGCTAAGATCATGAGGAACATGATAAATATAAAAGAAAGGATTTAATAATTTGATTTCAAATCAATAGGTATTATGATGAAATTTATGTATAAGTGGTATATGATGTCTATAATAGAATTGATGAGTTATATCTTAGATTTTAATTAGCAAGGTTAACCTGAGTACGAGAAGTGTTGACCTTAAAATGAAGTGGGAGGTATTGATATATTATGTTAGGTATATTTGATGATATTAAAATGCTAAACCTATATGGATAAAGGACATGATAACTTTGCTGATTCTGATGTTAATTTCTTTGCAAAGAAAAGTTGGTTTAGAAGTTGTCTAAATGATTATAAGGTAAATCGAAGGTTAACTCAAATTAATTCTAGACATATTGGATTCTTGAGGAGTGGTGAAGCTTATGTAATAAGTTCAAACATAAAAGGTGGATGAAGATTTAATTTTGATGTGCTATGCCTAAGAGATAGTAATGACAAGAAAACTTAAATTTTATCCTAAATTGTATATGAAATCTGAAAGTTGGATCTATCTTTGATTGATTTAATATACAAAGATATTTTTATTTTTGATAGACTTAGATAAATTGGTAAGTTGAGATCAGAGTGCGCAGTAAAAGCGTGATGGTCTGAATTGATTAGAAATATTAATCCTTTAAATCAAAAGATATTATGAAATATATTAGTTGTAAATAAGGAAAGATTTTACTGATAATAAATGGATGCTAGAGAGAAAATCTATCTGATCAAGGAAAGACTCAAAGCAGCATAGGATAGACAGAAGAGTTGGACAGATAGAAAAAGAAAAAAATTAAAATTTCACTTCGGTGATCATATTTTTCTAAAAGTGTCATCTACAAAAAGTGTCATGAGGTTTGAGAGACATGGCAAGCTGAGTCCGCGATATATTAGACTTTTTAAAATTTTGAGTCGAGTAGGAGATGTTACTTACAAACTAGCTGTACCACCAGATTTATTCTAAGTGCATAATGTCTTTCATGTTTCATTACTAAAAAAAAAAATTTGTACCTAATCCAAATAACGTGATAAAGTATGAGCCATTGCAAGTTCATAAAGATTTAACCTATGAAAAATTTTTTCTCCAAATTATTGATCGAAAAGAGCAAGTTCTAAGATGGCGCATCATTCCGTATATGAAGACTCACTGGAGTAATCATGAAGAGAGAGAGGCTACATGGGAGCTTGAAGATGATATGAAGATGAGATATCCACACTTATTAGAAAATGAAGGTATGTTAAATTTCAAGGATGAAATTTTTTTTATAGGAGGGTAGAATGTGATAACCCGACCCAATTGGGCCCAGAATCAGCTCACAATCAAAAAAAAAAAAAAGAGGAACGGAAGAAGACTCCTTTAGGAGTCTTCTTCTTCGATGAATCTTGATCGGAGAAGGGTTCTAGGACCCTTAAAACTCTAGGGCCCTCTATAAATAAGCCTCTCCTCTCCCTCTCGATCCTCCACCGATGATCATTGAGGTCAAATTCCTCTCTTTTTCCCTTGGAAGTCGCAGCACCCTCTTCTTGTGTTTGTCAGAAATCGAAGGTCGAAGAGGCCACCGGAGTTCAAGTAAGGGTTCAATCTTTCTTCCTCTCCCTCTTTTCTTTCTTCCCATGATTTTAGACTCCTCGCCGGCCGTCGGGATCGTCGAAAACTCCATGAAAACACGAAACCCCTATTTAGCCGAAATATTTTTCCTCTCTTTTCCGACCACCGGCGTCACTGGTTGCGGCATCTCATCCCTGAGACCAGACCCTCATCTCTCTCTCTCTCTTTCTTTGAGTGCTTGGCCACCGACGACCGGCCAATGGTCGGAAATCATGAAGAAAGGAGACGGATCCCCAGTTTTTCGAGAAAAAAAAAAGAAAGAAAGCTTGCCGGCCGAACCCCATCGCTGGCTGGCTTCGCATGGTCGGTTGCCGTTGCTGGACCTCCGGACAAGCCACCATCTCGCCGAAGCCTGGGCCACCAAGGGGGGGACCTCACGGTCTTCCCCTATTTCAGCCAAGGGAGGCCGCGGGAAGAAAAGAAAAGGAGGAAGAAGAAGAAGAAAAGAAAAGAAAAGAAAAGAAAAAGAGAAAAAAAGAAAAAAAATAGAAAAATAAATAAAAAAATAAAGAAGAAGAATAAAAGAAGAAAGAAAAATTTTCTCTCTCTCTTTTCTCTCTCTTTCCTCTCTCCTCTCTCTACCTTCTCTCTCTATTTTCTCTCTCTAGATTTTTTTTATTTTCTCTCTCTATACCCTTTTATCTCTTTTTATGGATTTTATCTCTCTAGGATCATTCTCTCTCTTTGATTGTAACACAGACCCTGGGATAAACTTGAGATGAAAATATGATAATCTGAGACTGCTCTGAAATTCATGCAGTAGATCGGATCTCGATCCGATCCTTATTCAAAATTGATAACATCGATCATGATTAATCCATGATATAACCTCTGATGATCTTAATCATGATTGCCACTTTTGAAGGATACGAAAATTCTCTCTCCACTTTCTCTCTCTACTTTCTCTCGCATGATTACTTTCTCTCTCTAAGAAGGTCTATGAATCCTGTACCAAATCCTGCCTTTATCTTTTAGGGGTTCATATTGACTCTAACAAGATGATCCGAAATTGCTTTGATATCCATGCTGTATGTCAACCTCATTTGATCGTATCAAAGATCTTTCAAATTCATTATTAATGAACTATATTGATTGATCTTGACCTAATCTATGCTTTATAATTTTTTGATCAAGTCACTTGAATCTGACCCTCAAATCAGAGATCTTGAATTGCCCTGGTATCTTGATGATCCGACACATCCGGTCAACAGTCTTCTTTTCTTATGATTTAATCTTATTAATTTATGAAATAGAATTTGATGATGATTTGATATTTTAAATAGGATTAGCTGATTCTTCTAATGAAGTCTGAAGATCTAAGATGAACGAGGTAAGTAGATCTTATGCTCCTGATTTATTTTTAAATGATCATATTTTTATGCAAAGAATTACTATTGATGAAATCATAATTTTTCATAAAATAAGGATCAGTATATATGATATGAAAAAGCATGTTTTATTATGAGCATTGATTTCATGAATATGTCTTATAAAAAGTTGCATGATTATGAAGCATGAAATTTTATTATTTTTCATCTATGTATATGTATGTTTTAAGAAAAAGATATAATAATTTCAAAAAGACTCTCAGATGGCTATGAATGAATCTCTTCGAAAAGGTCGACATCCGGAGCTAGCATCCACACGAAACATGACCCTGCCAGCGGGTATAAAGTTGGCATATGAATTAAGAACTCTGTCGATTAAGAAACATGACCCTGTCACGGGTATAATAGTGACCTTAGCATGAATATCTGTGAGCAATATTTTGAAACATGACATGAATACATGATGAAAATGATTTACGATTCATGATTGTGAAATATACATGATTTATGTATGCATGATGAGTTTATAACTTATTTTATTATATGCTCTATGAAATACTTTATTTTATATTTTCTATTATTTTCTAAATATTGCATTATCATGAAAAATTTATGCTTGATCCGATAAGGAAGTGCAAGTTCTACTTACTGGGCTAGTGTAGCTCATATTCTTTTTGTTTTCTTTTTGTTTGAACAGAGGAATAAGGTAGGATCGATAAAAGAAATCCAAGCTTAAAGATCTGCATAGCAAGTTTGAAAATTTGGTAGCAAAAGTTTAGTTATTTTATAATCACGAATTTGTAGTTATTTATAACTATTGAGATTCGGGTTGGTACTTGCTTTTGGATTTAGATGCTCTGAACCAATATTGGTTCGATTATTTGATGAATAATGGAATTGAATCTTTTATTTGACAGATTTTAGATGATTATGATGGATTGGCTTCGTGTTATCGTGGACTCCATCCCTCGATAGCATGGCCGTGTTATGTCCTGGATTTGGAGTGTGACACTTATTGCATGGTAAGTTGGAAGAGCAAATTTATGTCACAGATAGAGAGATTTCTTGTTCCAAATAATGAGTCATGTTTGCCTACTGAAAAAATCTTTATATGATTTGAAACAGTCATCTAGATAGTGGTATATGAGATTTAATGCTTTCATAGCTGATAATAGTTATATTAAAAATCTTTATAATAGCTATATTTGTTATAGAAAACTTTTCGATGATTCTTATATGTATTTGTTATTGTATGTTGATGATATATAATTATAGCTTAGGATAAATTTGAAATTAATAGCTGGAAAGTTTGATTGAGTGGTAAATTTGAAATGAAAGAGTTGGGTGGGGCAAACAAGATTTTAGGGATGGAGATTAATAAAGATGGACAAGCAGATTAATTGTACTTATCATAGAAAAAATACATAGAGAAGGTTCTTAAATATTTTGGTATGGATAGATCTAAATCAATAAGTACTCATTTGGCTACACACTTTAGATTATTAGCTTCATTATCACCACAAACTAGAGAGAAAGTGGAGCACATATCACATGTTTCATATAATAATGCAGTTGGCAATTTAATATATGCTTTGATTTGCACTAGACCCCATATTTCACATTCTGTTTAATGTAATTAGCGGGTACTTGGGTAATCCTAAGAAGACAAATTAATAGGCCATGAAATGGATTATGAGATATTTGAGATGCTCTATAGTTGTGATCTTAGTCTATCAAAGTAGTAGATCAATAGATAATATTGTAGGCTATGTTGATTCTGATTATATAGGTGATTTGGATAACTAATGATTATTGATAGGATATATATTTATTCACTTTGGTTGTGTTATCAGTTCGAAGGCTATACTTTAGTATAAAGCTGTATTATCTACAAGTGAAGTAGAGTATATGATTATAATAAAGAAAAAAAAAGAAGTTGTATGATTGTATGGTCTCACTGATAGTCTTGGCTTACAATATTAGTTGACAATTGTACGCTATAGTAGCCAAAGTATCATTCATTTGGCCAAAAAATCAAATATATCATAAGCGGATCAAACAAGTGATGTCAGATATCACTTTATTTGGGAGATAATCAATAATGATATAATTGTAGTTCAGAAGATAGCTACTATGGAGAATTCAACTGATATATTGACTAAGGCACTTCTAATTGATAATTTCAAGTATTGCTTCGACTTGATTGATGTTTATAAAAGCTATTGCCCTTTAGGGCAGGCAAGGAAGAGACGTTGTTATCTTTAACTTAGTAAACTTCAAGCCAAGTAAGAGATTTGTTGAGTATATCTTACTTTTATAAGTCCTATAGGTCGAGTCCAAATCAACTTACTCTATTTTATCTATCTCTTGTAACCTTAAAGGAAGAGAGCTATTGAGTGTTCTAGGTATTGGATGTATGGGGTTAGGGTTTGTGAGAAAATCTTATACTCTATAGTCTTTTTTTTTTTTAGTTAAGCTTTTGCATTATCATTGCCCACAAGTGTAGATCAAAAGACTGAACCACACAAATATTGTGTGCATCTATTCTTCTTTCTTTTTCCATCTATTTTGTTATTGTTTCTACCTATTATAATAGTTTTAAAAGTAAAAGTGAGTTTCTAGGACCAAAATGTGCCAACAAAATTCACATTAGAGGAAAGGCATGGTCTACTCTTTCCAACTTTGCTTATATCACTATCCTTGAACTTGTCAATAATAAAAGCAATGACATATATTATTGGAGATAAACATCAATGAAGAATAGAGATTCTTTAGAAGCTATGCTGGAGAAAAGATGGTCTTTAATATATGGTGGCCCTGGCTAGAACACTAGAGAACCCATTGTTAAGTAGTTATCTTCATTGGCTTGAGGGAAACTATGAGGAAAATTAGAACTGGCACATAAAAATCATCCTTGCAGGAAAAGCAAAGTGAGTTACAGACTTTCATCTCTTGCTTTGGAAGGAGGAATGGTAGGTTCTACAAGATAGCTTCCTTTTTCTTTTTTCCTTTTTATCATCCAAAATTTTTGAGTCGATCTGTGGAGTTATTCTTTGGGTAAGATTTGAAGTTAATCTCAAGTAGGCCTTACTTCAAAGGTTACTTAATTAGATTCTAAATTGAGATTTGAGTTATTTCTAAGTTAGTCATAGTTGCAGCTTAGAATAGTGTATTTAATTTGTTTCTCTTTTCTTTATGAGGTGTATGATAATGTAAGAGTTTTAGTTTATTCTCTATTTTGAAGAAGCTTACCTTGAACAAGGAATTAAGAAAAGGACTGTATTTAGAAACACAGTTTTATTTCTTATGCAAACACATCATTTTATTTTTTCTCCTATTTCTTCTCTTTTGATAGTGCAAACCTATTGTCAACTTGTCTTATTGGTGTTTTGACCTCTTTTAAGTTCTTTCTCATAGATACAGACCTATCAACTAATAGCCCAATTCTGTTAACATATTCTAGTGTCTTTTTTGAAGCTTCAAGTATAAAGAGAGAATGCATTTTTTGTACAATGAAATTTAGGTGCACTAACAATTGAGTAATCCAAATTTTAATTGCACTAATTTAGCCAATAAAGTGAAAAAACTAAGTAAAAACAGAAAAATAGATAAACGAAGCTATTCACTTGCCTATGATTGTCACATGACCGCATGTGGCCGGTAAACAATTGAATGTGGCAAAATAAATAGTAAAGCATGATGACATGACATATATGATGTTAGTAAAAAAGCAAAGTGAAAAAATTGATCCATTTTCCAGCATTATCTCTATTTCTCCATCTTTATATTGCCCATGTCTAGGGCTTCAAGGGGAAAAATTAAAAAGCAAGGATGGAGATGTAAAGGAGAAAAGCTGTTCATTCCAAATATACATAAAAAAAAAATTCTTTTCTTTCTCATAATTTTAGTTCCTTCTAAGTCATGAATATAGTCATCTATCTGTGGTTTGGCCCCTTCATCAATAAGCAATATTCCACCTCCATTCTAGTGCTCCACTAATGTTGGTCATAAAAAATATAAATATAATATGTTTATTCGACTGCGGATCTCATAAACTGATGATAATCCTGATAAGAGGTTTATAAACTGCCCTAACTACCATGTAGGTATAATTTAATAGAACAAAAGGCACTACTTGTCAAATATTCATTGTTATTCAGTTATCAGATGGTTTAATTGTATAGAATGTGGAGTCATATTGTAGATATTTTGATTGGATAGACCTTCCTATACATGCGTGTTTGATTAATGATAGTGATCCCTAAATTATGTAAGATTTAGAGGTTAAGGAGAGAAAATACAAGTTTGCAGGCTTCTGCTTATGAAATAGAGCTTACTGTAGTTGAGAATGAAGCAATAAACTTTATGAAGTTGAGTTAGACTTGATTCAGAAGTTGTAGAAATCAGAGGCTCAATATGAAATTTTTAGAAAAATAAGTTTATTTGTACTTTTTCTAATATGGTTGTATTTTTTTGGATAATAATCCTATTTTGTAATGACGATATTAAAATGTTAGTGTAATTCATAAACTTATAGATGTACAAAGATTGTTGCTATTTTGGTTTAGTATATTTTTTTATTATTTAGAATGTTTAGTATGATGTTTTTCTCCCTAAATTTATTTTTTTCTATAGTTAGTAAAAGAACCAGAGGCATTTTGATCAATGGCCTCTCACATGCTTATCATTTATAACCCAACAATGTATAACATCATAATTCAAATGATCTTATAGGAAGGTTCATATAATAAGGTGCCTTTGTATCACTCTATTAGTTCCTAGATTAAGTTTTCATGATTCATAAGCGCACTAGTTAAATATTCCATGAATTTGAGTTGTTAACCTTGGTGAGGATTTATTCAAGCTATGTGATGTATTTCTTTCAAAATCCATACAGCTAGATTATTTGATACTCAACCTAGGTTAGCAAGAGAGTATTTAGGAGTCTTGTCATCTATGTAAATGTACTATGTGACAACCCAAATGTAACAATTGTTTGACTTTTACACATGAAAGCTGCCATCAAAGTGTCAAACAAATTTCAGATTCTTGCTTATGATATTTTATTTTCAAAAACTTTGATTCCGAATACTTATAGGGCTGATGTGCATCCTTCCTGCTCACAATGGTTATAAACCTTTACTTAAATATGACTAGATGGAGGCCTTTTTTTCTTAACAAAAAAGGCAACATGTACATATGCCTCATAATTGGACACAATGCAGTGCCATAGTGCAACTTAGGCTCGAGGGTCATAAGGCTTAGATATTATTTCTGAGATTCATATAGTGTGCATATAATATGAAATAATATCATAATTGTTACAAAGGGAACAACGTCATAGTTGTTATGAAAGGAAACTTAGCCAAAAGCACACATAGGATGTTTAGTTTCCATTGTCCAACTCTACATAGAGTTAAAACAATTTCATCTACATCTCTAACATTCTATGTTCAGTATATAACTCTAACAAAGCGACAACCATAACCTAAAATTACAACCCTCCATGTTCACTTCTATGATGCTTGGCTTGACTGATTTGGAGTACTGGACTATCACTAATGCTAGTTACTAATAATAGTCATTCTTTGTTCATCAAACCTTGCGGCATTGTTCTTTGTGGTGCGGTTTTTGTTAAGGCCCTAAAGCTATTTCTAACAGATTAAAATATTGATGAATCAACATAACACCATATTGGCCCTAATATTTGTCTCACCTATATCATGACATCGAGCATAAAACTCACATTCATCCTGCACATCTCAGTCACAAAAGAAGTTTCACTTTGATTTGAAATATATATCCCATGGCTGTTGAGGCCTACGTCAGCCATTAAACAATCTTTGTTAGTATTTTTTTTCAAGATAATTAAAGAAAAAAATTTACTTATCAGTTACCTTTCTTTTCTGCTTTCTCCCTTGCTATTGATTTGCCATTGATTTTTCTTTTGCATTGCTAGTCTACCTCTGAGATTTAATCTAAGATGACTGATGTAAAAAGTCATTTAGATAGCATATAGTATACTCTAATAAAGTGCAAAGAGCAAGTATATACGTGTACTGTCTCTTGGGAGCTATGAACTGGTGCACTACCTCTTCTATTACTTGCATCTTGCGTCTTCTTCTCCTAGTTGTTGGTAGGAGCTGTAGCTAAATCTTTGCATACTCTTTTATTATAACCAATCATGTGACACTTGGAGCAAGTCACTATCCCCCTTCTTCGATAGTCTTTAATGATTCTTAGACTCCTCTGAGTCTCTTCTACCCTACCTTTTGGGTCTACAAAGGGGTCTTCTAAGTGGTGGTGATTCTGGACCTTCAACCAACAAGAAATTCCATCTTGCATGCATCAAAGTGTACATAGAACATTTGAAAAATAAGTTTTACCTCAACTTATGGCCTCCATACATGAATAACAACTATACTATTAGGGTTTGGCCTTTTCAGTTCTTGAGCATAGTCATACAATCTTGCATACTGCACCTTATAAGATCCTTAAATTTTCTCAACTGCTCTCATTTTTTTTCTATAGCACTGGTATATTAAAACATTAATAATCAAATTCTTGTGAACATCATCTAGTAACTTCTTGACTTTAAAATCAGGATTGCTCTAAAATTTATCCAAGTAGTGCCTAGCAAGCTATGATGACTTTATATGATAGTTTTCATAGCTTCTATTGCATTTGTGTCAGGACAATAATACTTAATTTAGAATGACTTTTCTATGCTTATCAATGAAATAGATATTCTCCATGGGTAGCCGACAGCACATATAGTAGCAATGTAAGAATTGCATTTCTTTTGAACCTAATATTATATCCATTCAACATCCCATATATCCTTATAGGATCTTTAAACTCCTTATGATTATCAAACTTCATTTAATTTGAAAATTTTGGGTCCTTCGAATCTATCCTGGTATTAAACTCTTCAAAGTTTTCATTACTTCTCCTAACACCATCACTATTACCATTAGAATCAGAAATAATCATATCGAGATATATTTTTTTATGCTATATCCTTCAAGAACTAATTAGATAGACCAAAGTCTTTGCACATGCTCGTCTTTGATTCAAAATCACTTTCAGAGTCACTATATCACCAACTTCCTTCACATTCACATTCACATTCACAAAATCATTATCACAGTCATCATTAGTATTATCATCACTATCAGAATCATTATCAATATCATCGTTAGCACTAGTACGAGCATCATTATCAGTGCTATCAATATTATTATTAGCTATTTTGTGAATATTTAGATCAAAGATCAACATTATGAATGACATTAATATTATCACTAGTACCTACATTCTCATCCTTTCTGAATTGACTTGCAAATTAAGCCATATTTATGACCTTAGATATATCTACATGATGTTCAACATAAAGATGTACTATACCCCTATGGTTAACTTGAGTAAATGTCTTAAAAATCTATTGGTCATCATATAAAAGTCTAAAGTTATGTCTAAAATCCCTTCCTAATACCCTAGTGCATTTTTTCCATATTACCATTGTTAGATGTGTGCCCTAGATGCCAGATTGGCTGACACATTCCTATACAAATCTAAGGACAAATTTATAATTTTGACTATAAATCAATAAATGGGTTATTCTTCTATCACATTGTGTATATTGTGTCTATGATACATCCTTTGAGTTAGTAGGAATGTCAATTCATATTTTTAAGAGTTGAAAATTTAAGGCATGAATTTACATAACTAACTCATAAACAGCTCCTGACCATAGGATCATCACGAGAATGGTGATCGATTCAGAAGGTTGGTGTATGATCGCTTTTTAGAGTAGATGTGTCTTGAGTCTATGGTGTGGAGACACCGAAGTGAGAGTACAGATATTCATTGAGAACGAGAGTACTGAGCGTGACCATATCGAGCAGTCATAAGGAAGTCTACCTTCTCATCGATGACTAGCTCGATGCTGTAGTTGTGTGTCTAGTTCTTTGATCTGAGGTGCATCGACAGTTTACCTTGAGTATGTTATAGTTTGACTACACCATAACTCGATCTCCTAGCTATTCGAAACCATGAGGTCTATGTTGGCTGTAGCACATTCATTGTAGGAACTAGGTCGCACCAAGATGGGATCTATCAACCTCGATAGATGAGAGGAGTAGTCCTATGATGATCGAAAGATCGAGTCCTTAAGCCCATGGTCATGGCAGAGTAAAATAATGAAAAAGAGTTTTTCATTAGGGTTTCACATCGGACTCAGATCGATCGATTGATTCATATGACTAATGTTGGGTTTGACGAGTTCACCTTAACCCTAATTCAGTCGGGACTCATAGAAGAACTCAATCACACAGGTAGCTACACTGAGAGGTTCATCTTTAGTTCTGATGGGTTACCACCATATACTGCTAGGTGTCACTGATGAATTTTGAGAGCAATTAGAATGATCTTGATCATCGATCATTCTAATTGTCTGAATCAGAAGAGTTCTGGTCCATCGAAAGGAGTTTCGATGATGTCGATGATGAGATCATGATATGTCTCATTACCATACAGAATTGAACCTAACTGGGTCACACTAACAAGGGTTAGGATCTGAATGTCATCAATTGTACTAGCCCAATTGATTTGGATTAGATCCAATTAGGTTCAAGGAAATCATGCTAGCACACGATTGAGCCTAACTTTTTCCTCGTGCAATCTTTTCTATCTCGATTGAGCCAAATATATTTTGACTCACCCAAAGAACTTTGAGAAGTTTTTCTAGTCTACTGGAGCCAGTCCAACTCAGAAAAGGCTTATCTTAATTCATGAGATGAATTAAAGACAACACCTGCTAATTCCTGACACCTGCCATTTTTATTTTAGGACATCTGTCAAATGTTGACATATGGGTCTTAAACTGAAGGCCACTTGGCAAGAGGTTATTGGAGGTTTTTTGTGGAGTGTCCACCTGCCAAAAATAAGCACCAAAGTGGGCACCACAATTGGACAAGGCTTGCGCCCCAAGTGGATAAAGATCAAGAGGAGTCTTGATCACATAAACTCTTGGGCGCCATCTCCTTGTGCTTATCCAATGTTGGTGCCAACATAGGAGAGAGGGTAGGGGTTCTTATCTAATGTGATCAGATGATATCACTCCACCAATCAAAATTTTTTTAGATTAAATAAAATTTTTTGATTGGTCGAATGATGTGGTACTGCGCAGCGCAGCAGGGTCTATATAAACCCTGTCTGCGCCTAGGGTTTAAGTGATTCAGCCCCCTACCCAGCAAAAGCCAGCCACCCCTCCTCTTCTCCACATCCTCCCTGGTGCTCCCTCTCCCCTCTTCATGCCCAAGAGGTTGGGCATCCATCTGGTGAAGGATCAAGGCATGGTGAGCATTGAACAAAGGGCTGCAAAAGTTTTTCGACAAGCTGCTGCTCCAACTTCAGGAAAGCTTTTGAAGATCTTTCTAATCAGATTGAGTTCTGATTTTGGAGCAGAGAGTCATGAGGAGAAGATAATCTAGGTCCTGCCTGAGTGGATACTGGTAGAGGTCAGGTGATTGCGTGGCTAAATCAGAACCTCAGGCTTGCTGCAATCATCTATAGGATAATCAGATTACCCTTGAGATATTTCATATTTCCTCATGCTTTTAGATTTATTTTAGAATTAATATTAGATAATAAAATTAGATCTAGAGATTTAGATCTAAAATAAATATAGAATAAATTTTTTAAAATTATTTCCCTCAGATTTGATGAAATCTGAAAGATCCTATAAGGAAAAAGATGTTTTTCCTTCAACTGATATCAGAGCCAAATTGATGGCTCAGTTTCAAATCTAATTTAGATCTAATTTTAATTTTAATTTATCTGATATTAAAAATTTTAGATATCACATCAGATGTGATAGAATCTGAAGTAAAATATTTAAAATTAAATCTGAGAAGATCTAACATGTATGAGATGCATGACTAGATTAGAAATAGTTTGATCTATGAATAGTCTTATAAGTTTATATTTTAATAAGATTAAAATATAATTTAGATCTAATTTATTCTCTATTTTTGATGATATAAATGTTATATTCAGATCAAAAATAGAAAATAAAAATTTGGATAATACATAAGATTGATCTGTTGCATGCCTAGACTAGTTGTAAAATTATTCTAGTAATTATCTAGAGTAAATTTTATGTTGAATAGTTTAATTTAAATTTTATTTTTTGATGTTACATGTGATGTATTAAATCTGAAAGCATATTAATTAGATCAATTTTTGATACATGAGATGTATGCAAAGCATGTATTAGTTAGATATTAAATTGTATATGTGATATGTAAATTTAGATCTAACTAGTTTTATAATTAAATTTATATTTCTGATTAAGGTGTTCCTCATGGCCGTCCGATCATAAGAACAAAGTAGGATTTAAATGCCCTCTCCTCTCATTCAATGGGGTGTTCTTATGACGTGTAGGGGTACTACGCGTTCATCCTTAATCAAAATCAAAACTTACTTTTTTGCAAAATTCTAGATCCTGAAACCCTAAGATTTATTTTACATATTTTATTTATGAACCAAGACTTAATTAATGAATTAAGCTTATGAAATTAAATTAGGTCTAAAATTGAGAATTTCAGATCTAAGTTATTTTCATAAAATTGGGTTCGGCTTGGATAGCTCAATTAGGTCTAGTGGTTGATCAAACTGAATCAAAAGTTGGTTAGATGAGATCATGAAAGCTAATAATTGACCGACCTAATAGGATTAAGTCTAGGTCAACGTCGAACCACATCATATGTGACTCGATCAAGTTAAGACCTAATTTAGCTCAGTGGTTAGAGCCTGGATTGTAGGCTAACCCAATTAGTTCTGGTTCAATAATTTGGTGTCTAAGGTAAGTTGGGCAGATGCGATCGATTGATTTTTAATTGGGAGCTACTCGACTCAAATGCGTTCTTGTTGAGTTAATGGCATATCCCTTCCATCGGTCTCACTTACCTGACCATATATGTCGATCCAGTTCTGATTTGAGATGGCTAACAATTCGAGCTAACCCATGCCACTAGGTTAGTCATAATTGTTATGACTATGTCAAGTCAAGTTTAATGAGACCTAAATTAAATCTTCCTAAGAAAATATTAAGTCTAAGATCTTCCACCATTGTGGATGTGCGGGCCCTTCTCGGGGTTAATTATTCTCGGCTGGATACAGTGGCTCAGTTGCACCGGAAAGACGCAACCATGTCTATTAGGCATTGGATGCTATGAATTAGAGGATGGGTTGGGCTCAATATTTCAGATACGGTGAGGGACTCAATCAGGAATCTAGTTCGTGCAAATGTGGGTTTGACTTAACTAAGGATTGGAGCAATATTCCAGGCACGGTGAGCTTCATGAATTAGAGACAAAGTTTTGGGTGCACCATGATTAGAGAATCATTGGACAAGAGTTGTCCACTCATCGATTGATCCATCACCAATAACTGTTAGGTGAGGTGATGAGCCAGTCGGTGAGACCGTACCACTCACTAGAAATCACTAATCACGGAGATTTTTACATCTCTACCTATGGAGTGTAGGGATCTGAGAAACTAGTGGGAGCCTAATTTGTTTAAAAATAAACTCCTAAATAAATTGGTTAAGTCTGATTACAAAATCTAACTAAAAACTGTTGACTCTCTACAGGAAACATATCTGCGTCCAACCCCTTGACCAAAATACTAAACACCCATAGATTGACTGGACCTAATTTCAAGGACTGGTTAAGAAACTACAAAATTATTCTGGATTCCAAAAAATTGACCCATGTCTTGGACCAGGACCCACCTACCATGCCAGCACGTTCGACTGCTGAACAGAGAGCGTCTCTGAAAAAGTGGACAGATGATGATAATAAAGCAAGGTACTATATGTTGGGTGCAATGTCTGATGACTTGCAGCGCCAACATGAAATATTATGACTACCCGTCAAATGTTGGCTCACCTACAAGAGTTGTTTGGTGAACAAAGTCGTACAGCCAAGTATCAAGTCTGTCAAAGACTTTTTAAGGCTAAAATGCGTGATGGCAGTCAGTCCAAGATCATTGTTTGACAATGATTAAGGATCTTGAGGAGCTTGAAAAGCTCGGTGTCATCTTAGACAAGGATTTTCAGACTGATGTGATCTTTAGTCCTTGTCTGATGCATATGGTCAGTTCATCATCAACTTCCATATGCATAAGATGCAGTATACCTTGGTCGAATTAATAACATGCTGGTTATGACTGAGCTTTCTATGAAGGATTCAAAAGCTCAGTTTTACTATGGAGCGGACTTCTTCCAAGAGAAAATCTTTTGGAAAGAAAAAGAAGTCTGCGAAAAAGCAGAAGGGGATGGGAAGAAGAAGAAACAGAATCGAAGAAGAAGCTGCTGAAAAGGAAAAATATTTTACTGCCAATCAGACAGCCATTGGAAGCGAAAATGTCCTCAGTACCTGGCCACCCTGAAGAACAAGAAGGATGGTCCTTCTGGAGGTATGCTCATTTTAGAATCTAATCTTACGGTTTCTTCTACATCCAGTTGGGTGCTTGACTCTGGTTCTAGTGCTCATTTGTGCACTTCTATGCAGGATCTTGAGGAGAGCAGGAGGCTGAGGGATGGGGAGATGACCTACGCATCGAGAATGGAGCAAGAGTTGCTGCTGTGGCCGTGGGAACCTACCCTCTGCGATTATCATTAGGATTAGATTTAGTTCTTAGAGATTGTTATTATGTGCCTGCAGCAAGCAGGAATTTGATTTTGTTTCATGTTTAGCACAAGAAGGCTATGTAATTAGCTTTCATAAGGACCATTGTAACATATTTTATGAAAATAATAAAGTTGCAAATGTTTTCTTATTAACGGTCTCTATCAGCTACATATTGATGTATCTGTATTTAATATCGAGCAAAATATGAATGCCATAGGAATTAAAAGGCCTAGAGATAGTCTAAATGATAGGTATCTGTGGCACCTAAGGCTAGGTCATATAGCGGAAGATAGGGTTAACAAATTGGAGAAATTCGGACTGTTGAGTCCGTTGACTTTCGAGTCATATCCAGTTTGTGAATCATGCCTTCAAGACAAAATGACCAAACTCCCTTTTATAGGACAAGGAAAAGGGCCACAGACCTACTTGCCCTAGTACATACGGATGTGTGCGGCCATTTGATGTACCGGCTAGAGGCAACTATGTCTACTTCATTACCTTTACCGATGATATGTCTAGGTACGGGTTTGTGTTTCTAATGAAACACAAGTTGAAGCCTTTGAAAGGTTCAAAGAATTCAGACATGAAGTAGAAAAATAAACAGGAAAGCCATTAAGGTTCTTCGATCAGATCGAGGAGGTGAATACCTTAGTCGGAAGTTCCTAGACTATCTTAAGGATAATGGCATAGTCTCTCAATGGACTCCACCTGGAATGCCACAACTCAATGGGTTTCAGAATGGAGAAATCGGACCCTATTAGATATGGTTCGTTCCATGATGAGCTTCACGGACCTCCCTAAGTTTCTTTGGGACATTGTCTCATGACAGCAATATATGTATTGAATAGGGTTCCATCTAAAACCGTTCCTACCACACCATATGAGATATGGCATAGTAAGAAGCCAAGTCTGAATCATCTCAGAATTTGGGGTTGTCCGGCTCATGTCAAGAGACAGCAGACGGACAAGTTAGAGTTCAGACTTTTAGAGCTCGATTCATAGGATATCCTAAAGAGTCATTAGGATACTATTTCTATATTTCGGAAGACCACAATGTGATTGTGAGTCAAATGCTATTTTTCTTGAAAAATAGTTTATTCAAGATGGTGGCATCGGAAGAATAATTAAGCTCAAGGAGAATGTCTCCCAAGAGCAGCGAGCTAAAGAACCTGAGGAACCAAATCAATCAGAACCAGTCCTAACACAACCTCTTCCACCTCGTAGATCGACTAGATTTTTCATCCTCCTGAAAGGTATTAGGTACTATACAAGAGGATATAGAGAAAATGTTCCTCACGGAAATGGGGCTCATGGTGATGATCCCAAGACCTATGATGAGGCGATATCAGATATCGACTCCGAGAAATGGTTAGAGGCAATGAGATCAGAAATTGACTCGATGCACTCAAACCAAGTCTGGACCTTGGTAGATCCACCTGAAGGTATTATACCTATTGGGTGTAAATGGATCTTCAAGAGAAAGATAGGTGCAGATGAAACTGTAGAGACATTCAAGGCTAGGCTCGTAGCGAAAGTTATAGTCAGCACGAAGGCATTGACTATCAGGATACCTTCTCGCCCGTAGCCATGCTAAAATCCATCCGCACATTGCTTGCTATTGCAGCCTATTTCGATTATGAAATATGGCAGATGGATGTGAAAACGACGTTCTTAAAGGATATCTTGAGGAAGATATCTATATGGAACAGCCGCTTGGTTTCACATCCAGTGATGATGATCACAAGGTCTGCAAGCTGCAAAGGTCCATTTATGGACTTAAGCAAGCATCTCGGAGCTGGAATACTGTTTCAATGATGTGATCAAAATATTTGGTTTCATCAAGAACGAGGAGGAACCATGTGTGTTCAAAAAGTCAGTAGGAGCGCAGTTGTCTTCCTCTATTGTATGTAGATGACATCCTCCTAATTGGGAATGACATTCCATGTTGACCTCAGTCAAAGTATGGTTGTCTAAGGAGTTCTCTATGAAAGATCTAGAAGAGGCATCCTTTATACTGGGTATTAAGGTCTATAGAGATAGACCAAATAGGATGCTGGACTTTCACAGAAGATGTACATAGAGGAGGTGCTAAAAAGGTTTAGTATAGAAAATTCAAAAGAGTTTAGTACCTTTTAGACATGGCATTCATCTCTCCAAGAAGATGTGCCCTAGCACACCTGAGGAGATTGAACGCATGAGCAAAATCCCTTATGCTTCGACAATAGGAGCCTCATGTATGCCATACTATGTACACGACCTGATATAGCCCATGCTATGAGTATCACAAGCAGATATCAGTCGAATCCAGGCGAAGAGCACTGGACTTCTGTGAAATGTATCCTTAAGTACTTGAGAAGGACTAAGGATATGTTTCTAGTCTTTGGGAATGGAGAACTCCAGATTCAGGGATATACAGACTCAGACTTTATGTCTGATATAGATGATCGAAAGTCGACATCTGGAGTCTGTTCATTTGCAATGGTGGTGCAGTTAGCTGCAAGAGTTTCAAGCAGACGGTGATTGCAGATTCTACCATGGAGGCAGAGTATATTGCTGCATCGAAAGCTGCGAAGGAGGCATTCTGGTACAAGAAGTTTATCCGGAGCTTGGAGTGATGTCATCGGATGCCATCCCTCTTTACTGCGATAATAATGACGCATAGCCCTAGCTAAGGAGCCAAGATCTCATCAGAAGTCCAAGCATATCGAGCGGCGATTCCATCTGATCCGTGATTACCTCGAAAAAGTTATGTCGAGGTTAAGAGAGTCGACTCCACAAAAATGTGGTAGATCTGCTGACAAAGCCATTAGGCCAGCAAAAGATCTAAGCCCACGTTGAGAAGATGGAACTTAGATATGTAGCCAATTGGCATTAGGTCAAGTGGGAGTTTGTTAGATGTGTGCCCTAGATGCCAGATTGGCTGACACATTCCTGTATAAATTAAGGAAAATTTATAATTTTGACTATAAATCAATAAATAGGTTATTCTTCTATCACATTGTGTACATTGTGTCTGTGATCATCCTTTGAGTTAGTAGGAATGTCAATTCATATTTTCAAGAGTTGAAAATTTAAGGCATGAATTTACATAACTAATCATAAAAGCTCCTGACCATAGGATCATCACGAGGATGATGATCGATCTGGAAGGTTGGTGTAAGATCGCTTCCTTAGGATAGATGTGTCTTGAGTCTACGGTGTGGAGACACCGAAGTGAAGTACAGGTATTCATTGAGAACGAGAGTACTGAGCGTGACCATATCGAGCAGTCATAAGGAAGTCTACCTTCTCGTCGATGACTAGCTCGATGCTGCAGTTGTGTGTCTAATTCTTTGACCTGAGGTGCATCGACAGTCACCTTGAGTGTGTTATAGTTTGACTACACCATAACTTGGTCTCCTAGCCATTCGAAACCTGAGATGTATGTTGGCTGTAGCACATTCATTGTAGGAACTAGGTTGCACCAAGATGGGATCTATCAACCTCGGTAGATGAGAGGAGTAGTCCTATGATGATCGAAGGATCGAGTCCTTAAGCCCATGGTCATGGCAGAGTGAAATAATGGAAAAGAGTTTTCCATTAGGGTTTCACATCGGACTCGGATCGATCGATTGATTCATATGACTCATGTTGGGTTTGACGAGTTCACCTTAACCCTAATTCAGTCGGATTCATGATAGAGAACTCAATCAGACAGGTAGCTGCACCGATAAGTTCGTCTTCAGTTCTGATGGGTTGCCACCATATACTGCTAGGTGTTACTGATGGATTTTGGGAGCAATTAGAATGATCTTGATGATCGATCATTCTAATTGTCTAAATCAGAAGAGTTCTGGTCCATCGAAAGGAGTTTCGATGATGTCGATGATGAAATCACCACATGTCTCATTACCATACAGAATTGAACCTAATTGAGTCACATTAACAAGGGTTAGGATCTGGATATCATCAATTGGGCTAGCCCAATTGATTTGGATTAGATCCAATTAGGTTCAAAAAATCGTGCTAGCACACGATTGAGCCTAACTTTCTCCTCGTGCAATCTTTTCTATCTTGATTGAGCCAAATGTATTTTGACTCATCCAGAGAACCTTGAGAAGGTTTCTCTCAATCTGATGGAGCCAGTCCAGCTTAGAAAAGGCTTGTCTTAATTCATGAGATGAATTAAAGATAACACCTGCTAATTCCTGACACCTGCCATTTTTATTTTAGGACATCTGTCAAATGTTGACATATGGATCTTAAACTGAAGGCCACTTGGCAAGAGGTTATTGGAGATTTTTTGTGGAGTTCCACCTATCAAAAATAAGCACCAAAGTGGGCACCACAATTGGACAAGGCTTGCGCCCCAAGTGGATAAAGATCAAGAGGAGTCTTGATCACATAAACTCTTGGGCGCCATCTCCTTGTGCTTATCCAATGTTGGTGCCAACATAGGAGAGAGGGTAGAGGTTCTTATCTGATGTGATCAATGATATCACTCCACCAATCAAAATTTTTTTGGATTAAATGGAATTTTTGATTGGTCGAATGATGTGGTACTGCGCAGCGCAGCAGGGTCTATATAAACCCTTTCTGCGCCTAGGGTTTAAGTGATTCTGCCCCTACCCAGCAAAAGCCAGCCACCCCTCCTCTTCTCCACATCCTCCCTGGTGTTCCCTCTCCCTCTTCATGCCCAAGAGGTTGGGCATCCATCTGGTGAAGGATCAAGGCGTGGTAACGCATTGAACAAAGGGCTGCAGAAGTTTTTCGATAAGCTGCTGCTCCAACTTCAGGAAGGCTTTTGAAGATCTTTCTAATTAGATTGAGTTTTGATTTTTGGAGTAGAGAGTCATGAGGAGAAGACGATCCAGGTCCTGCTCAAGTGGATACTAGTAGAGGCCAGACGATTGTATGGCTAAATCAGAACCTCAGGCTTGCTGCGATCATCTACAGGGTAATCAGATTACCCTTGAGGTATTTCATGTTTTCTCATACTTTTAAATTTATTTTAGAATTAATATCAGATAATAAAATTAGATCTAGAGATTTAGATCTGAAATAAATATAGGATAATTTTTTTAAAATTATTCCATCCTAGATTTGATGAAATCTGGAAGATCCTACAAGGAAAAAGGCGATTTTTTCTTCAACTATAACCTAGCTCATTTAACTTATTAATGATAACAATATATGATACTTTGTTGATATCAATATCCTCTACCTCTACAGCTAATCCACTGACATAATTGAATGCAAGATGGTTGATAAATGAGCCACCATGACAAATAATAACTGTTGGGTATAAAAATACCCACAGCCGAAGTTCTCAGCAGAATCAACTCCGAGAGGACTCCGCCCAGACTCCCACGGGAGCCGGGCTCCGCCATGACTCCAACCTCAAGGGGGACTCCGCTCGGACTCCTACGGGAACCGGACTTCGTCGCCAACTTCAACTGCCGGTAAGATCCGTCCGAACTCCTACGGGAGCCGGACTTCGCACCTGACTTTAATTGCAGGGGACTCCGCCCGGACTCCTACGGGAGCCGGGCTCCGCCGCGACTTCAACTCCGAGAGAACTCCGCCCGGACTCCCACGGGAGCCGGGCTCCGCCCACGACTCCAACCTCAAGGGGGACTCCGCCCGGACTCCTACGGGAGCCGGGCTCCGTCGCCAACTTCAACTGCCGGTAAGATCCGTCTGAACTCCTACGGGAGCTGGACTTCGCACCTGACTTTAATTGCAGGGGACTCCGCCCGGACTCCTACGGGAGCCGGGCTCCGCCCGCGACTTCAACTCCGAGAGGACTCCACCCGGACTCCCACGGGAGCCGGGCTCCGCCCACGACTCCAACCTCAAGGGGGACTCCGCCCGGACTCCTATGGGAGCCGGGCTCCGTCGCCAACTTCAACTGCCGGTAAGATCCGTCCGAACTCCTACGGGAGCCAGACTTCGCACCTGACTTTAATTACAGGGGACTCCGCCCGAACTCCTACGGGAGCAGGGCTCCGCCCGCGACTTCAACTCCGAGAGGACTCCGCCCGGACTCCCACGGGAGCCGGGCTCCGCCCACGACTCCAACCTCAAGGGGGACTCCGCCCGGACTCCTACGGGAGCCGGGCTCCGTCGCCAACTTCAACTGCCGGTAAGATCCGTCCGAACTCCTACGGGAGCCGGACTTCGCACCTGACTTTAATTGCAGGGGACTCCGTCCGGACTCCTACGGGAGCCGGGCTCCGCCCGCGACTTCAACTCCAAGAGGACTCCGCCCGGACTCCCACGGGAGCCGGGCTCCGCCCATGACTCCAACCTCAAGGGGGACTTCGCCCGGACTCCTACGGAAGCCGGGCTCCGTCGCCAACTTCAAATGCCGGTAAGATCCTCCGAACTCCTACGGGAGCCGGACTTCGCACCTGACTTTAATTGCAGGGGACTCTGCCCGGACTCCTACGGGAGCCGGGCTCCTCCCGCGACTTCAACTCCGAGAGGACTCCGCCCGGACTCCACGGGAGCCGGACTCCGCCCACGACTCCAACCTTAAGGGGGACTCCGCCCGGACTCCTACGGGAGCCGGGCTCCGTCGCCAACTTCAACTGCTGGTAAGATCCGTCCGGACTCCTACGGGAGCCGGACTTCACACCTGACTTTAATTGCAGGAGAACTCCGCCCGGACTCCTGTGGGAGTCGGACTCCGTCATCAGCTCCGACCGCTGCCGAACTTCAGTCGATGGATCTGCACTCCCAGGCACGACACAGCAGCTACCGCAAACCCGCTCCACTTCCTGCGGTGGATTTCGCGCAGCTCCATCACTCTCTGACAGGCCGTTGTAAGGGTCACAGCACTGCTCCACTTCCTGCGACAGATACCGCGCGATTCTCCCGTCCGCTGGCAAGTCGCGACAACGGACGCCGCTCCACTCCCCACGGCAGACTCCACGTGGCACGCCCCGGTGATAGCCACGGGTCCACTCCACTACTCTTCGCAACAAACTCGCCTGACCTGGACAGCCCACTGCCAGACGGTTACAGATATCGCTATCAGGCTACTACCCCTCCGCCTATAAAAGGGGGTCCCAGATACGTTATTCTATAAGCTCTTATTTTTTACCTCAAAACTCTGCTAGATTCTCCGTTCGAGCACTCCATTCTTGTTGAGGCAGAGAACTGACTTGAGCGTCGGAGGGTCTTGCCGGAGCAACCCCACCTCCGGTTTAGACTTCCTTTGCAGGTCCTGACGGCGACCGCGACTCCCTCGACTCCAGCTTCTCCGACGCAAGCGGATTTTTGTACCAACATGATTGGCGCTAGAGGAAGGGGTTGAACCTTCGCAGTACCCTTGTTCTTAAAGGAGCGCTCAACGGAGCCGCCTCCGATCGTCTCCTCCGGCACCTACTCCTTGTTTCCCCCACGGGATCCTTACTTGATGCCTCCCCGCAAGGCATCCACGCGACGGTCCACGGCCTCCACGGCCAGATCTCAGGCTCCGGCCTCCCCTCTGTTTCTCAACTCCTCCTCCTCCTCCAACGGCGGCGGTCGGCGTGGAGCAGTTTGACCTGCTGGCGCAGCAGGTCAAAGGCCTATAGAAGCTGTGCAGGCTATGCAGTAGCAGCAGCCGCAGGCATCAGTACGCCTGGAAAGGGTGTCCTCGGAACACCAGAATTCGGTGACGGGGTGGGCCACCTGGGCCAGCCGCCCCGTCCTTCCTGGAAAAATAAACCCGAGGGTGGAGAGCCCTCAATCGGACCACGACTCCACCCCTGGAAGATCCCTGCCCCTATTCTGCCAGAGGACCCTCGAGACTCGAAGTCGGGAGGATTTCCTGGACCGGAGGCTCCAGGAGATGAACCGACGGATCGAGAAACTCCACCATGCTCCCCCGCTTATGGTAAGGATATCTGTACTGACCCTCCCTTCTCTCAAATGATCATGCAGGAACCGATCCGCCGAACTTCAAGCTCCCCCAGTTCGAAAGCTACGACGGACTTCGGACCCGGTTTGATCATTTGGAGGCCTTCCGGACGATGATGCTGCTTCACGGTGCTCCTGACCATTCTATGCCGGGCCTTCCCGTCCACCTTGAAGGGAGCG
>NC_026003.2:86766248-86779135 GCF_000442705.2 Elaeis guineensis | reverse complement strand
CCTTAAAAAAAATAAAAATAAAAATAAATAAAAAGAGAGAGAGAGAGAGAGAGAAAGGAAAAGAAGCAGACCAATCAATCAAGGGTCAAAAAAAAATAAAAAGAGAAAAAGAGGAGAAAAGGAGAGGAAGGAAGAAGAGTGACAAAAAAAGAAGAAGAAGAAGGGCAGAAGAAAAGAAGATAAGGGAAGAGATGAAGTACTCGCAGGATCCTGGGGGCTCAGGCCAATGTTGAACAGAAATTACTCCCTCAGAAGATTGGGGAGGGAAGGAGCGGAGTAGGCAAAGAAGCTTCCGGGCAGCCTGGAGGTCATCCTCCCCAGGCTGGGGGCCCAGCGGATAGAATCCTCAGAGAGCTCCAAGGGGGCAGGCCCAGCCTCAAGGTCGGATAGTGGACGAAGAGGTATTTCTTTTTCCAATTGTGGATTGAAGAAGGGGCACCTTTCAGCAACCCCTTCTTGCCGAACTGGGGGAAGAAGTACCAACCATCCTTCGCCGAAGGATGACGTTTGAAAGTATAGAAGTGCCTAAACAGGGAGAGGGACAGTTGACCTCGACTACGTGGCAAGGGAGAAAAATCCTATCAGAAACCTAAAGAATTCGGGGCCACAGAAGCCAAGGAGATGTCTAAGAAGCAGAAGAGGGCGACAATAAAGGAAGGAAGTGGAAGTCGAAGTCCGGCATGGAACGCCTCCTGATACAGACAAAAACGACCGGATGGGGAGTGCTAGCCCGGTCAGAAGGGCTAGGCAGCTCCAGGTCGTACTCCGGAGGAACTCCATACTGAACCCTTATCAGAAAGAGTTCCTCCGGAGTCAGGGAACATGGAATAGCGCCCGGTGCAAAAATCGGGCGGAGCCCAGCCCAGACGTGGGTTCATCTACAGAGCAAGGGACCTGGGGGGTTTGAGGCGGAAGAACTCCCGGAACTGCAGGGAGCAGAAGAGCCGGACGACATTTCGAGTAGCTTTGAATGAGGGCTCTAAAGATCCTGAAGAAGACGGACAGGATGAGGGGCGAGGGGTCACAGGAAACTAACTCGGAGGAATACAAAAATAATGGCAAAGAAGAGGTCCCTAAGCAGTAGGAAGAAGGTTGAAGGTGCTGGAACTAACCTAGATCGCTCTGAGGAACCAGAGGGACGATTTGGAGGGCGCCTACGGCTCGAGAAGATACCAACTGAAATAGGGCTCTCGAAGGGAAGGCAGACACTGATAAAACTCTGGAACGGAATAGGGCCCCTAAAGGTAGGAGGACGGGTTTAAATAGACCCTGGGATCCGGCGCCATAATGATCGCGAATCCCCCCAGGCCAGCCCGCGCCCGACACGTGTCCCACTCCCCCGGGCGGGCGGCTAAAAGCGGCTGACGAATCGGCAGAGCCATTATGGTGCTATACCTGGGCCAGTGTACCGCGGGAATTTCGAAGGGTCCCTTCATATCGCCCCGAATCGAAAAGACTCCAGCACGCGCACATTTAATGCCAAAATATATGGGGGCGGCCATGCACAGGATTCGAGGGGACAACTTCGGCTATACCAATCTCTCTGTACTTTCTTCATTCGAAATTCAAACTCGAAAGTAGGGGACTGGTGTTGGATATAAAAATACCCACAGCCGAAGTTCTCAGCAGAATCAACTCCGAGAGGACTCCGCCCGGACTCCCACGAGAGCCGGGCTCCGCCCACGACTCCAACCTCAAGGGGGACTCCGCCCGGACTCCTACGGGAGCCAGGCTCCGTTGCCAACTTCAACTGCCGGTAAGATCCGTCCGAACTCCTACGGGAGCCGGACTTCGCACCTGACTTTAATTGCAGGGGACTCCGCCCGGACTCCTACGGGAGCCGGGCTCCGCCCGCGACTTCAATTCCGAGATGACTCCGCCCGGACTCCCACGGGAGCCGGGCTCCGCCCACGACTCCAACCTCAAGGGGGACTCCGCCCGGACTCCTACGAGAGCCGGGCTCCGTCGCCAACTTCAACTGCCGGTAAGATCCATCCGAACTCCTACGGGAGCCGGACTTCGCACCTGACTTTAATTGCAGGGACTCCGCCCGGACTCCTACGGGAGCCGGGCTCCGCCCGCAACTTCAACTCCGAGAGGACTCCGCCCGGACTCCCACGGGAGCCGGGCTCCGCCCACGACTCCAACCTCAAGGGGAACTCCGCCCGGACTCCTACAGGAGCCAGGCTCCGCCCGCGACTTCAACTCCGAGAGGACTCCGCCCGGACTCCTACGGGAACCGGGCTCCGCCCACGACTCCAACCTCAAGGGGACTCCGCCCGGACTCCTATGGGAGTCGGGCTCCGTCGCCAACTTCAACTACTGGTAAGATCCGTCCGGACTCCTACGGGAGCCGGACTTCGCACCTTACTTTAATTGCAGGGGACTCCGCCCGGACTCCTACGGGAGCCGGGCTCCGCCCGCGACTTCAACTCCGAGAGGACTCCGCCCGGACTCCCACGGGAGCCGGGCTCTGCCCACGACTCCAACCTCAAGGGGGACTCCGCCCGGACTCCTACGGGAGCCGGGCTCCGTCGCCAACTTCAACTGCCGGTAAGATCCGTTCGAACTCCTACGGGAGCCGGACTTCGCACCTGACTTTAATTGCAGAGGACTCCGCCCGGACTCCTACGGGAGCCGGGCTCCGCCCGCGACTTCAACTCCGAGAGGACTCCGCCCGGACTCCCACGGGAGCCGGGCTCCGCCCATGACTCCAACCTCAAGGGGGACTCCGCCCGGACTCCTATGGGAGCCGGGCTCCGTCGCCAACTTCAACTGCCGGTAAGATCCGTTCGAACTCCTACGGGAGCCGGACTTCGCACCTGACTTTAATTGCAGGGGACTCCGTCCGGACTCCTACGGGAGCCGGGCTCCGCCCGCGACTTCAACTCCGAGAGGACTCCGCCCGGACTCCCACGGGAGCCGGGCTCCACCCACGACTCCAACCTCAAGGGGGACTCCACCCGGACTCCTACGGGAGCCGGGCTCCGTCGCCAACTTCAACTGCTGGTAAGATCCGTCCGGACTCCTACGGGAGCCGGACTTCACACCTGATTTTAATTGCAGGAGAACTCCGTCCGGACTCCTGCGGGAGCCGGACTCCGTCATCAGCTCCGACCGCTGCCGAAACTTCAACCGACGGATCTGCACTCCCAGGCGCGACACAGCAGCCACCGCGATCCCGCTCCACTTTCTGCGGCAGATTCCGTGCAGCTCCATCACTCCCTGATAGGCCGCAGTAACGGTCACAGCACTGCTCCACTTCCTGCGACGGATACCGCGCGATTCTCCCGTCCGCTGGCAAGTCGCGACAACGGATGCCGCTCCACTCTCCGCGGCAGACTCCACGTGGTACGCCCCGGTGATAGCCACGGGTCCACTCCACTACTCTTTGCAACAAACTCCGCCTGACCCTGGGCAGCCCACTGCCAGACGGTTACAGATATCGCTATCAGGCTACTACCCCCTCTGCCTATAAAAGGGGGTCCCAGATACGTTATTCTATAAGCTCTTATTTTTTACCTCAAAACTCTGCTAGATTCTCCGTTCGAGCACTCCATTCTTGTTGAGGCAGAGAACTGACTTGAGCGTCGGAGGGTCTTGCCGGAGCAACCCCACCTCCGGTTTAGACTTCCTTTGCAGGTTCCGGCGGCGACCGCGACTCCCTCGACTCCAGCTTCTCCGGCGCAAGCGGATTTTTGTACCAACAATAACTATAACAACTATATCCATGCCGCAAAGAAATAAAAAATTCATAGAAACATTCTATAATAATACTAAAGTATTTCTAAACAAGACACAGTGGGTCCACTAAACCATTAGACAATAATCCAGTGAAGACATTAGAGGTCCACTGAAATATTTATAATAAACCTTTCAACTTCCTAAATCAAATATAAGGAGTCCTATAGCAAGTAGAAGCAAACACTAGGGATCCGCTACTAAATCATTATACAATAGCCCTAGCCTTTTAGTATGTCAGGATACAATGCCAGATATTTTTAGCATTTCAGCATTCGAAAACAGAGATTAGGAAACCACTAAACATATAAAATGACAAAACCCTAGAGAAAAAAAATATCAACATTGAAACAACTAATCCATAAATAAAATACATATCCCTACATGCAAAAATCCATTCAAATCCTAATGCTCGTAATCATAGATCTATTTTCTTAATGTCGTACCTTTCAAGTTGTCATCGTACCTTTGATTTGGGAAAATCCTTAACAGAGAATATTGTGCTAGTCCTTTTCTTCACACTGATAATAGAATTCCAATGGAAAATGGGTAGATGGTTGATTTCATCGAGCAAGTTACAAGCTTTGCAAATCAAGACACGATCAGCACTAAAGAAGAAGACCTAAAACTATTAGATTGAGAGGGATGGAGGAATAGGACATAATTAGTTGAATCCTCTTTGTTTTAGTTTTAATTGACTTTTGCCCATTTTTAATTTTGTCATGTTAGATTGTTTATGGGTCACATGTAGTCACATGATAGCCACAGGCAAATGGTGTTGAGCTCTATTTATCTGTTTTCTTGATTTTACTCAATTGCCACTTCATTGATCAAATTGATACAACTGAAATTTGGATAACTCGATGGTATAGTTCCCCTAAATTTCATTATACAAAAACACATTTTTTCAAGCATAAAATAGCATATCTAGAAACTTACGTTGGACATTTAAGTATGTTTGTGTTTTATATGAACTATACTAACTCATCCCTTCTTTTAGTAATGGAAATAGACAAATCCCAATATTTATGCCTAGCATATATATAAAGATGGATTTAAGTATGTAATGGATTTATGTATGTTGTGCATTTGTGTATGTTCATATTTTATATAAAAGATTAAAGTGACTCATCCTTGTTTGACTAATGGAAATAGACCAATCCTAATTTATTCCTAGCATAATTCGCATTATATAAGATGCTTGCTATACTCATTGGATAAGCTTTTCTATGTAGCATATTTCTTCACTTGCTATAAGACCCTAGTGATAAATCTTAAGATAGGTGCCCCGCTTTGATGCCTAGGGTGAAGTAAAACTCCAAAAAAAAACTTTAGAAATGAGTTTTATTTTTTATCCCAGAATAGATGTAGCATAAAAGAAGGCTCCGGGAGAGCTAGAAGGCTTTACATGGATTTCTTGCATCTTGTTTTCTTTTTCTAATGGAGCTTTACACAAAATTCTTCTTTTGATTGGAATCCGAATCTTATATTTTCTTTCTTTTCCATATTGAAAAAGTCTACTTCTTTTTCCATATTTTCTTTCTTGTCTTTTGTAATGGCGCTTTACATAAAATTCTTCTTTCGATTGAAATCCGAATCTTATATTTTCTTTCTTTTCCATATTTAAAAAGTCTACTTCCTTTTGTACTTAGGATATTTGCATAGTTTTATTGCTTTTCTTTGTAATGATACATGTTTAACTCACTATTTTTCCACAGAATAGACATCTTGTTAACCTGATCTCAGAATTCAAAGTTGAATTATATGATTGATGATCACCTTAAAATGTATATATTAAAACTTTGTGGTGTGCATACATTGAATTTTCAGCAGGTCATGGTTGGTGGTAAACTGCATATTTGGAAGGAAAGGGTTATGGTGCTCTTTTAAAATTTTTTATAAAAAAATAGGAAAGGTCCTGGCCATCCATTAGATCGGATTACTTAGAAAAATTCCTTTTACTACTTTTTGGAACCGGTTGCAAACCCTTTTTTATTTTGTTTGAAAAAAATTTGACTGGGCTGAGGTTGCTCTTTGCAACTCCTAAATCCTGATGCATTCCAGCATCGATCGTCTCTACTTGTCAGGCACCCATCTTGATCCATCCCAGCACCACCCGCCTTCCATCCTAGCTCCTTATGTGTCCCTATGTTGGTCAACTCTTTGTGCTTTTCACCTCCCTGCGCTAGCCACCTCCCAATGCTAATTGCCTCCCTGATAGGACTGAAATCGAATTATATACGAATTGGATATCAGCATATCCATATCTATATTTATTTTGTCTGACAAATATAAATACGGATACGGATATTATTCGGATGAAAAAATTTATATCAATATTTATTTTAAACAGATACGGATATAATTCGGATACTAAAAGTATAGATATAATTGTGAATATAACTTAGATAATTAAATTTATGACTATAGAATCAAAAATATTATTAAATATATGATAAATCAAGTTAATAATATATTTATATGATTGTATATTTTTTTAAAAAATTAATAAGTACTATATAAAATTATATAAGATTTTATGTAGATTCGGATATTCGGATATGGATCGAATAGTTATCTATTTATATTTATATCTATTTTTTTTATAAATATAAATATAAATATAGATACTAATTAAATTTTTAAATTTTTATCAATACCTAAATTAATTCAAATACAAAAATAGATTCCAATATCCTTTTCACCGCGCCAGTTGTCTACATACTACTTGAAACCCATCTTGATCCATCCTAGCACCACTTGCCTCCATCCTAGCTTCGCCCGCCTCCCCGCACCGGCTCTGCCACCCCGCGTCGACTGCCTCCACTCGTCAAACACCCATCCCGATTCATCTCAGCATCGTCTTCTTCCATCCCAGCTTCGCCCGCCTCCCCATGCCAGCCAACTCCCCACAGCAGCCGCTTCCCTGCACTGCCCGCCTCCCTACGCGGGCTGTTTCCACTACTCATACCCCCATCCTGATCCATCCCAGCACTGCCCGCCTCAATCCCAGCTCCACGCATCTCGACGGCCGGCCACCTCTCCAGAAATATGTTTTCGAAATTGCCCCTAAAGTTATGAAATTTCACCGCACTAACTATTGCCTTCCACGATCTCGAACATCAATCGGACGCACAGGTTCTTCTGATAATTAATAGACGCTTAGCAAAAGCCTAATTGAAACTATCAGGAAAAAAAATCTGGAAATAGTAGGATTTGTGCTTGTGTTGTATTACTTTCTTTTTTCCTCCCCATTTTGGCTCCAAGGCCACTGTACAGAAGATGGGAAACCTCATTCCGTGACCAGACTTTGCACTGCAAAGATGGTCGAGCCTTTTAGAAATTGTGCTGTCAATACATTCATTATCTCATCAGACTTGGTCAATTTGGATACCTAGCTGTTGGTTGAGGCATTCGAGCCATATCATTGTTGTATGAACGCTTGCTGGAAATTGCAAAAGAGAGGCTCTCGTTCTTTGCTGATATTACAGCATTTCTTCTGTTGTTTCTTTCTGATATAGATTTAATCTGGGATATGCCAGCAGTCAGGATGTTTCCCTGTTAGCTATCCTCTACTAAAATTTTCCAACATGTTTTTATATGGAACATCGAAAGCTTTTAGTTGTAGACATTGGATTCCAGGAGAGAGCGGGAGGGGAAAAAAAAAAAACTTATCTTGATTTTGTTGGTTGTGCTGATCCAACCCGCGAATCCCATAGAATTTTAGGCTTAATCATTCAAACGAGCCCTTAGTATTTAATTAATCATATTAAATGCATTGGTCTATGGAATGGCTTGATGGGCGTTATTCCGAGAACATGTTCCAGATGAGGCTAATAGAAACTACGGTCCAAACGATTCCAAGATGCTTCTAGAGGTGCTTGATGCTAGACATCTAAATTGATAAGCAACAATAGGATCAGCTTTCCCACATTGCTCTTTGGTATTGCATCAGTCAACCCAAAGCAGTCGTGGTGGCTGGTTATAGGGCACTGAATGATTCACTTAGGGAATGGTATTATTATGTTCATTGTGGAAGAAATCTACGATGTGCTTTCCATGTCATGGTATATGCTTGTATGAGGCCTCCTTGTTAATAGCTAATTATATTCAAGCATGGAAATATGTATTGAGAAGACTAGAAACTTACAACAGGCTGTATTTGATGCCGTCTAACTTGATGTAAAATGTTACAGATTATCATGAATATGGTCATATTCTTAAATTTGCATCATGGATGGGGTCCTAGCTGTTGTTAGGCACTTCTTAAAAATAGAGGATTGCGTCAAGTGGCGCCTGACTAACATTCAACAGTAAAACGTGACATGGGAGGTCCATGAGTTTGGATATTCCGGTTACTGGCTTGTGATTCTAGTGCAGATAGACCTAATTCCAGCTGCCAGTAGGTCATAATCAAAGAACAAGCTTGGCTTGGTTAGAGAGGACATCTCTTTTAAATCTCTGCTTCTCAATTTTCAAATTTTTCTGAAGAACATCAAGAGATAGACCTCAATTAAGATTCATCATGAAGTTTTGACATACCATGGCTATGTACCCATTCCATCACCTCTGATCTGCAAGTAACATGGCAAGCCTATCAAGAAGAACCTGATTTCATATTAGAGATTGGCCCAAACTTTCTACAAGAGTTACAGAGAAACAAATTGTTTCACTACCAAGAAAACTGGTAAATTCATTGTCCTCACGAATCTGACTGGTCAATGGCAGCTCATTCAAATGCAGGCTTGTCCCACACCAGCTCTCACCAGAAGCATATCGTAAAGCGTTAAGCTGAATCAAAACCTGTTCACCTTAACTTTGTAGAAAAAGCAGCAGCAGCAACCGCTGCTTACAAATAGCTCACTCATGATATATGATTATTATATCATAGGCCAATAACTAGCTGCTTTATTCTCTCTTTTTTTTTTTTTTTTTAAAGTTATGCCAATCCACAAAAATGTTTTCGAGATTGCAATGAAAGGCTTCGCAATCAGAGTATACCTTTCCCATGAATCGCTCGAGGATGAATGCATTTTTTCCCCCTTAACATGACATCTATGTAAAATCATTACAGGGCCGATAAAAAACTTGGGCTTGGTGTGTAGGCACTTTAAATAAAAGACTGGAATGCTAATACTAAAGGTGCCCGGATAAGGTTGTCCATTGGGAATGTTGGTCACTGTTGGAGCTCACAACTTTGACACTGGTGACCTGTAAGTGGTTTAAGTCTGAAAATAATCAGTAAGATGTTTTCATGATATCTGGATAGCGGTCAAGCCAAAGTTGTGTTTAGATACCTTGCACAAGCAATTCCAGTTATATGGTGATAACTAAGAATATTTGCAGATTAATATACCATCTTCTGCTGGAAATTGTTTAAGGAGTCTGCAGCCTGATATAAAACATAATCAGGATGTGAAAATTATGCAACCTGTAAACAAAGTTATTGAAGCCCATGGTTCAGGTCCTTCCCTCCATTTTGTGTTCCTAGTAAATGTATAATGCTTATACAAATCCCACATCCAGCATTTGGAAAGAAAGCAACAACATTGGTATACTTACATTAACTGATCGAACCCATGCTAAAATCCCATAACTTCTTCGCCAGATTTGTGTCAGCAGCATGAGATTTAAGTTCGGCTTCATTGCAGTCAACAAAATACCTACCACTCACTCCCTGGACTTGTGGATGCAATGCCAAGTAACATGTTGTGGCCGCACCCTGTTGTGGATAGAGAATGAAACCACGTTGACATGCTATCAACTCAAGATAAAAGAAAAATGAAACCAAACCTGTTACTATTCTAAATCATATTTCATTGATTGACAAGCTTAGAGTGAAGGACCACATTGAACGAACTTCTCAGGTGGCAATTTAGCATATATTCATTAATTATAATGCCTTAATGGATTCTGAGATTTTTATAATTATAACAGGAAGCACACCCTATCTTCTTGGTTATGGTTCTTTGATGGCATGCTTAGAATTAAGAGGATAATAAAAGATACTGATGTGACAAATGCAATAGGCATGACTTCAACAATCTATAATGCTGGATACATAGGAGCTCTGCCTTCCAACTGCAGGATAAAGGGAAGATTGAGGTACACGAGAAGGTATCTGAGTGTAAAATTGAATGTTTCTTTCCCTATTCTATGCCTTGATGTTGATACAAGATGCACCTTCATATCCTTTATGTTGACGCATTACAGCTTTCTGAGAGACATATGCAATGAGTTGTCTTATAACCTCTAAATCCACCCTTATGAATCTTCTCATCATTTTGACATAACCATCAAAATTAGTTACTTAATAAATATTAAATGCTGACCAGAATATGACTTCCTTGCCAGTCCATGCCATCCTGTTGAACTATACCAAATTATTGCTGGAACAATTCATGCATGAACCCTGTGGTGCTCTGATTATCAAAATGGATCAATCTATATCAATCATGCTGGTTCAGTATAGTCTATATCAAGATTTTAAATCCTATGGAACAGCGCTGTCTCAATTTTTTCATGAAATGGAATATGCTGCCATCCCATCCATCCCGATACTTGGGACAGAGGATGTTCCAAGACATTCCGATCAGAATACTGGGATGCTAGTGGAATGATCCTGTTCTGACATACGGGTTAGTATCCCATCTCGATGTCTCACTGGGACTTGAATCCTTGGTCTATATGACTTAGCAATCCTCCACACCAAGCCAATCTTCACTCCACACCCCCCCCCCCGAGATGACATGGCACATGTTAGTACTTTTGTGCATGATACTTTGTCCTAGATATTGACTACACCACAATGGGCTGCTTTGAAATAAGTGTAACACCAAGGACCTCACCCAAAAGGGGATTACAAAAGGTTTTTATTTGGGATCCTTGGTCCAGCTTAAGTATCCAAGAATTCCCCAATGAACAACCTCATGTGTGATTGAATACATGCTCATGAAAATGCTTGCATATTTCCTTGTTTAAACCTTGGCATCCTTGCCATAGGATGTCCCATCAAAAACATGATCATGAGCTTGTGGTCATCCCTAAAAGGGTATTGATATCATTTGTAACCATCCAGGACCTCCAAAAAAGGGTTATATTTGGGGTCCTTGGCCCTTCTTAAGTGGGCATTCCATACACACATCTAATGTGCAACCAAAAATATTCCAACATAGAGCCTTATGTAGGAAAAACGTATGGCATTCATGCTAGATCTTTAAAATTTTTTTAAGCAATGGAACAAACTAATCTAGCATGCATCTAGTAGATCTCATCTCATGAGATCGAATCTATCATGTCCTTAAGATTTAAGCATAAAATTAATATATGAAAATCATAAACATGAAGATCTCATCTTCACCTTTGCACAGATAGTTATTTACCACGATTTAATGATCATAGAATCTCTTCAGATTCCTTGAAGAGCCACATAAATGTCCGACCTTCAAAGATATCCACGGGAACGATCTAGGAAGCTCCTCTTATGCTTCTTCTACAAGAAACCAGCATGCACCTCCAAGGAAAGGAGGAAGAATGTTATAGCCCAAACCTGTTTCAGCCCAGCAGATTAAAGCCCAAAGCGAAAAAAAAAAAAAAAAAAAAAAAAAAAAAAAAAAAGGCTGAGAGAGAGAAACTCTCTTTGCTCTCTCTCTCTCTCTCTCTTTCTCTCTCTAGATCATAGGATTTATGGAATTAATTTATTATTAAAAAAAAAATTATTAATAAAACTAAAAATAAAAATTAGGATGTCCAGGGATTAATTCGAAAATCGGGATGCTGTAGACGAATTGATCCTAGTGGAGACATTAGATTTTTAATAAATTAGTTATTTTTAATTCGATGAAATTTTGATTTAAAATATGATATTTGACGTATCAGGTTCTGAGAAGGATTTTCGAGATCCCTAGAATTTCTAGTTTGGACTTTCTTTTGAGGTAAGTAGTGTTTACTTTTACTGAATTTATCTGGTAAAATTTTGAATTAAATGAATTTATGCATGTTTGTGATTAAAATTATTTATTGAAATAATTGTTGAAATTATTTATGATTAAAGTTAATTGTAGAAATTATTTATGATTAAAGTTATTTGTTGAATAATTATTATGATGATGTATGATCACAAAGAATGACATGGTTGATTTGACTCGAATATCATTTATTTATATTATTTTGAAAATAATATATGAATTGAAAGACAATATGAAATTGACAACCTGACTGTGTTGAGGACCCCGCCAACGGAGGCATATACGTTGGCAATTGACTGTCCTGAGGATTTACGTCGCCAGTAAGACCAGCGACATGTCGCCAGATAGACCAGCGACAAAACCGCCAGTTAGACCAGCGGTTCCAAAGGACTTGGCTGCCAGATGATTCGCAGCCCACCGCAAGCAGATACGCGGTATTATGACCCTGCCACAGGGATAATGTGGTCATAGTCATGGTTGGTAAGAAGAATTTAAGAAATTGATGAAATTAAGAAGAAAGGCATAATTGGAAATTATGACGAATTGACTTCTAAATATGATTGACAGTATGAATATGATTTCATGAAATTGCATATTGAATTGTTATGCATAGTATTATTTGCCTGATTATTCAGTTAAAGGTATACACTGCTTACTGGGCTATTTAGCTCATGATAAGTTTTATGTTTTTCTTACAGATCCAGAAAATTAGCATGATGCGGGATTTCGGTTGGGAGAGCGATTAGAGATGGAGTTAACTCATTGATTTAGGGTTTTCTCAGAATTGATTCAAGACCTTTAGTTTTGCTTTTAGTATTGACATTGTCAGACAGTTATTTTTTTTGAACACTTAGTTTTGATTTGTTATTTGAACCAAGGTTTGATTATTGAATAAAGAAAAATTTATTTAACCATTTGTGAAGATATCATGATGAGATGCCTTGCATGCTTATGGGAAAAGTATTCTATAAGTATGCGGCGGTTGCCATGACCCTCGATTCACAATCTCGGGTCGGGGGCGTGACAATTAATATGGTATCAGAGCATAAGTAGATAGATAGAGACATGTAGAATAAAGTGAGTGATGGGTAGACATTAGGAAATTAAAAGGTTAAGTTATGATAATTATGATTTGACTTGTCACAAGTTATAACCTTATTGAGGATAAGTATTATCTCA
>NC_026003.2:86699968-86766148 GCF_000442705.2 Elaeis guineensis | reverse complement strand
ATTGTTAGATGTGTGCCCTAGATGCCAGATTGGCTGACACATTCCTGTACAAATCTAAGGCAAATTTATAATTTTGACTATAAATCAATAAATGGTTATTCTTCTATCACATTGTGTAATTGTGTCTGTGATACATCTTTGAGTTAGTAGGAATGTCAATTCATATTTTCAAGAGTTAAAATTTAAGGCATGAATTTACATAACTAACTCATAAACAGCTCCTGACCATAGGATCATCACGAGGATGGTGATCGATCGAAGGTTGGTGTACGATCGCTTCTTAGGTAGATGTGTCTTGAGTCTACGGTGTGGAGACACCGAAGTGAGAGTACAGGTATTCATTGAGAACGAGAGTACTGAGCGTGACCATATCGAGCAGTCATAAGGAAGTCTACCTTCTCGTCGATGACTAGCTCGATGCTGCAGTTGTGTGTCTAGTTCTTTGACTGAGGTGCATCGACAGTTCACCTTGAGTGTGTTATAGTTTGACTACACCATAACTCGATCTCCTAGCCATTCGAACCTGAGGTGTATGTTGGCTGTAGCATATTCATTGTAGGAACTAGGTCGCACCAAGATGGGATCTATCAACCTCGGTAGATGAGAGGAGTAGTCCTATGATGATCGAAAGATCGAGTCCTTAAGCCCATGGCCATGGCAGAGTGAAATAATGAAAAAGAGTTTTCATTAGGGTTTCACATCGGACTCAGATCGATCGATTGATTCATATGACTGATGTTGGGTTTGACGAGTTCACCTTAACCCTAATTCAGTCGGGACTCATGATAGAGAACTCAATCACACAGGTAGCTGCACTGAGAGGTTCATCTTCAGTTCTGATGGGTTGCCACCATATACTGCTAGGTGTCACTGATAGATTTTGAGAGCAATTAGAATGATCTTGATGATCGATCATTCTAATTGTCTGAATCAGAAGAGTTCTGGTCCATCGAAAGGAGTTTCGATGATGTCGATGATGAGATCATGACATGTCTCATTACCATACAGAATTGAACCTAACTGGGTCACACTAACAAGGGTTAGGATCTGGATGTCATCAATTGGCTAGCCCAATTGATTTGGATTAGATCCAATTAGGTTCAAGAAATCATGCTAGCACACGATTGAGCCTAACTTTCTCCTCGTGCAATCTTTTCTATCTCGACTGAGCCAAATGTGATTTGACTCACCCAGAGAACTTGAGAAGATTTTTCTCAGTCTGACTGAGCCAGTCCAGCTCAGAAAAGTCTTATCTTAATTCATGAGATGAATTAAGACAACACCTGCTAATTCCTGACACCTGCCATTTTATTTTAGGACATCTGTCAAATGTTGACATATGGGTCTTAAACTGAAGGCCACTTGGCAAGAGGTTATTGGAGGTTTTTTGTGGAGTGTCCACCTGCCAAAAATAAGCACCAAAGTGGGCCACAATTGGACAAGCTGCGCCCCAAGTGGATAAAGATCAAGAGGAGTCTTGATCAACATAAACTCTTGGGCGCCATCTCCTTGTGCTTATCCAATGTTGGTGCCAACATAGGAGAGAGGGTGGGGTTCTTATCTAATGTGATCAGATGACATCACTCCACCAATCAAAATTTTTTTGATTAAATAAATTTTTTGATTGGTCGAATGATGTGGCACTGCGCAGCGCAGCAGGGTCTATATAAACCCTGTCTGCGCCTAGGGTTTAAGGATTCTGCTCCCTACCCAGCAAAAGCCAGCCACCCCTCCTCTTCTCCACATCCTCCCTGGTGCTCCCTCTCCCCTCTTCATGCCCAAGAGGTTGGGCATCCATCTGGTGAAGGATCAAGGCATGGTGACGCATTGAACAAAGGGCTGCAGGAGTTTTTCGACAAGCTGCTGCTCCAACTTCAGGAAGCTTTTGAAGATCTTTCTAATCAGATTGAGTTCTAATTTTTGGAGCAGAGAGTCATGAGGAGAAGATGATCTAGGTCCTACCTGAGTGGATACTGGTAGAGGCAGCGATTGCGTGGCTAAATCAGAACCTCAGGCTTGCTGCGATCATCTATAGGGTAATCAGATTACCCTTGAGGTATTTCATATTTCCTCATGCTTTTAGATTTATTTTAGAATTAATATTAGATAATAAAATTAGATCTAGAGATTTAGATCTGAAATAAATATAGAATAATTTTTTTAAAATTATTTCACCTCAGATTTGATGAAATCTGAAAGATCCTACAAGGAAAAAGATGTTTTTCCTTCAACTGGTATCAGAGCCAAGTTGATGGCTCAGTTTCAGATCTAATTTAGATCTAATTTTAATTTTAATTTATCTGATATTAAAAATTTTAGATATCACATCAGATATGATAGATCTGAAATTAAAATATTTAAAATTAAATCTGAGAAGATCTAACATGCATGAGATGCATGACTAGACTAGAATAGTTTGATCTATGAATAGTCTTATAAGTTTATATTTTAATGAGATTAAAATATAATTTAGATCTAATTTATTCTTATTTTTGATGATATAAATTTATATTCAGATCAAAAATAAAAATAAAAATTTGGATAATACATAAGATTGATCTGTTGCATGCCTAGACTAGTTGTAGAATTATTCTAGTAACTGTCTAGAATAAATTTTATGTTGAATAGTTCAATTTAAATTTTATTTTTCAGATGTTACATGTGATGTATTAAATCTGAAAGCATATTAATTAGATCAATTTTTGATACATGAGATGTATGCAAAGCATGTATTAGTTAGATCTTAAATTGTATATGTGATATGTAAATTTAGATCTAACTAGTTTTGTAGTTAAATTTATATTTCTGATTAAGGTGTTCCTCATGGCCGTCCGATCATAAGAACAAAGTAGGATTTAAAGGCCCTCTCCTCTCATTCAATGGGTGTTCTTATGACGTGTAGGGGTCTGCGCGTTCATCCTTAATCAGAAATCAAAACTTACTTTTCTGCAAAATCTAGATCCTGAAACCCTAGGATTTATTTTACATATTTTATTTATGAACCCAAGACTTAATTAATGAATTAAGCTTATGAAATTAAATTAGGTCTAAAATTGAGAATTTCAGATCTAAGTATTTTCATAAAATTGGGTTCGGGCTTGGGTAGCTCAATTAGGTCTAGTGGTTGATCAAACTGAATCAAAGTTGGTTAGTGGGATCATGAAAGCTAATAATTGACCAGCCTAATAGGATTAAGTCTAGGTCAAGTCGAATCACATTTAGATGTGACTCGATCAAGTTAAGACCTAATTTGGCTCAGTGGTTAGAGCCTGGATTGTAGGCTAACCCAATTAGTTCTGGTTCGATAATTTGGTGTCTAAGGTAAGTTGGGCAGATGCGACGATGATTTTTAATTGGGAGCTACTCGACTCGAATGCGTTCTTGTCGAGTTAATGGCATATCCCTTCCACGGTCTCACTTACCTGGCCATATGTGTCGATCCAGTTCTGATTGAGATGGCTAACAATTCGAGCTAACCCATGCCACTAGGTTAGTCATAATTGTTATGACTATGTCAAGTCAAGTTTAATGAGACCTAAATAAATCTTCCTAAGAAAATATTAAGTCTAAGATCTTCCACCATTGTGGATGTGCGGCCCTTCTCGGGTTGATTTTCTCGGCTGGATACAGTGGCTCAGTTGCACCGGAAAGACGCAACCATGTCATTAGGCATTGGATGCTATGAATTAGAGGATGGGTTGGGCTCAATATTTCGATACGGTGAGGGACTCAATCAGGAATCTAGTTCGTGCAAATGTGGGTTTGACTTAACTAAGGATTGGAGCAATATTCCAGGCACGGTGAGCTTCATGAATTAGAGACAAAGTTTTGGGTGCACCATGATTAGAGAATCATTGGACAAGAGTTGTCCACTCATCGTTGACCATCACCAATAACTGTTAGGTGAGGTGATGAGCCAGTCGGTGAGACCGACCACCCACTAGAAATCACTAATCACGGAGATTTTTACATCTCTACCTAGGAGTGTAGGGATCTGAGAAATAGTGGGAGCCTAATTTGTTTAAAAATAAAACTCCTAAATAAATTGGTTAAGTCTGATTACAAAATCTAACTAAAACTGTTGACTCTCTACAGGAAACATATCTGCGTCCAACCCCTTGACCAAAATACTAACACCCAAGATTGACTGGACCAATTTCAAGGACTGGTTAAGAAACTACAAAATTATTCTGGTTCCAAAAAATTGACCCATGTCTTGGACCAGGACCCACCTACCATGCCAGCACGTCGACTGCTGAACAGAGAGCGTCTCTGAAAAAGTGGACAGATGATGATAACAAAGCAAGGTACTATATGTTGGGTGCAATGTCTGATGACTTGCAGCCCAACATGAAATATTATGACTACCCGTCAAATGTTGGCTCACCTACAAGAGTTGTTTAGTGAACAAAGTCGACAGCCAAGTATCAAGTCTGTCAAAGACTTTTTAAGGCTAAAATGCGTGATGGCAGTCAGTCCAAGATCATTGTTTGACAATGATTAAGGATCTTGAGGAGCTTGAAAGCTCGGTGTCATCTTAGACAAGGATTTTCAGACTGATGTGATCTTAGTCCTTGTCTGATGCATATGGTCAGTTCATCATAACTTCCATATGCATAAGATGCAGTATACCTTGGTCGATTAATAACATGCTGGTTATGACTGAGCTTTCTATGAAGGATTCAAAAGCTCAGTTTTACTATGGAGCGGACTTCTTCCAAGAGAAAATCTTTTGGAAAGAAAAAGAAGTCTGCGAAAAGCAGAAGGGGATGGGAAGAAGAAGAAACAGAATCGAAGAAGAAAGCTGCTGAAAAGGAAAAATATTTTACTGCCAATCAGACAGCCATTGGAAGCGAAATGTCCTCAGTACCTGGCCACCCTGAAGAACAAGAAGATGGTCCTTCTGGAGGTATGCTCATTTTAGAATCTAATCTTACGGTTTCTTCTACATCCAGTTGGGTGCTTGACTCTGGTTCTAGTGCTCATTTGTGCACTTCTATGCAGGATCTTGAGGAGAGCAGGAGGCTGAGGGATGGGGAGATGACCTACGCATCGAGAATGGAGCAAGAGTTGCTGCTGTGGCCGTGGGAACCTACCCTCTGCGATTATCATTAGGATTAGATTTAGTTCTTAGAGATTGTTATTATGTGCCTGTAGCAAGCAGGAATTTGATTTTTTTCATGTTTAGCATAAGAAGGCTATGTAATTAGCTTTCATAAGGACCATTGTAACATATTTTATGAAAATAATAAAGTTGCAAATGCTTTTCTTATTAACGGTCTTTATCAGCTACATATTGATGTATCTGTATTTAATATCGAGCAAAATATGAATGCCATAGGAATTAAAAGGCCTAGAGATAGTCTAAATGATAGGTATCTGTGGCACCTAAGGCTAGGTCATATAGCGGAAGATAGGGTTAACAAATTGGAGAAATTCGGACTGTTGAGTCCGTTGACTTTCGAGTCATATCCAGTTTGTGAATCATGCCTTCAAGACAAAATGACCAAACTCCCTTTTATAGGACAAGGAAAAGGGCCACAGACCTACTTGCCCTAGTACATACGGATGTGTGCGGCCTATTTGATGTACCGGCTAGAGGCAACTATGTCTACTTCATTACCTTTACCGATGATATGTCTAGGTACGGGTTTGTGTTTCTAATGAAACACAAGTTGAAGCCTTTGAAAGGTTCAAAGAATTCAGACATGAAGTAGAAAAACAAACAGGAAAGCCCATTAAGGTTCTTCGATCAGATCGAGGAGGTGAATACCTTAGTCGGAAGTTCCTAGACTATCTTAAGGATAATGGCATAGTCTCTCAATGGACTCCACCTGGAATGCCACAACTCAATGGGGTTTCAGAATGGAGAAATCGGACCCTATTAGATATGGTTCGTTCCATGATGAGCTTCACGGACTTCCCTAAGTTTCTTTGGGACATTGTCTCATGACAGTAATATATGTATTGAATAGGGTTCCATCTAAAACCGTTCCTACCACACCATATGAGATATGGCATAGTAAGAAGCCAAGTCTGAATCATCTCAGAATTTGGGGTTGTCCAGGCTCATGTCAAGAGACAGCAGACGGACAAGTTAGAGTTCAGAACTTTTATAGCTCGATTCATAGGATATCCTAAAGAGTCATTAGGATACTATTTCTATATTTCGGAAGACCACAATGTGATTGTGAGTCGAAATGCTATTTTTCTTGAAAAATAGTTTATTCAAGATGGTGGCATCGGAAGAATAATTAAGCTCAAGGAGAATGTCTCCCAAGAGCAGCGAGCTAAAGAACCTGAGGAACCAAATCAATCAGAACCAGTCCTAACACAACCTCTTCCACCTCGTAGATCGACTAGATTTTTCATCCTCCTGAAAGATATTTAGGTACTATACAAGAGGATATAGAGAAAATGTTCCTCACGGGAAATGGGCTCATGGTGATGATCCCAAGACCTATGATGAGGTGATATCAGATATCGACTCCGAGAAATGGTTAGAGGCAATGAGATCAGAAATTGACTCGATGCACTCAAACCAAGTCTGGACCTTGGTAGATCCACCTGAAGGTATTATACCTATTGGGTGTAAATGGATCTTCAAGAGAAAGATAGGTGTAGATGAAACTGTAGAGACATTCAAGGCTAGGCTCGTAGCGAAAGATTATAGTCAGCACGAAGGCATTGACTATCAGGATACCTTCTCGCCCGTAGCCATGCTAAAATCCATCCGCACATTGCTTGCTATTGCAGCCTATTTCGATTATGAAATATGGCAGATGGATGTGAAAACGACGTTCTTAAAAGGATATCTTGAGGAAGATATCTATATGAACAGCCGCTTGGTTTCACATTCAGTGATGATGATCACAAGGTCTGCAAGCTGCAAAGGTCCATTTATGGACTTAAGCAAGCATCTCGAGCTGGAATACTTTTTCAATGATGTGATCAAAATATTTGGTTTCATCAAGAACGAGGAGGAACCATGTGTGTTCAAAAAGATCAGTAGAAGCACAGTTGTCTTCCTCGTATTGTATGTAGATGACATCCTCCTAATTGGAATGACATTCCCATGTTGACCTCAGTCAAAGTATGGTTGTCTAAGGAGTTCTCTATGAAAGATCTAGAAGAGGCATCCTTTATACTGAGTATTAAGGTCTATAGAGATAGACCAAATAGGATGCTGGACTTTCACAGAAGATGTACATAGAGGAGGTGCTAAAAAGGTTTAGTATAGAAAATTTCAAAAGAGGTTTAGTACCTTTTAGACATGGCATTCATCTCTCCAAGAAGATGTGCCCTAGCACACCTGAGGAGATTGAACGCATGAGCAAAATCCCTTATGCTTCGACAATAAGGAGCCTCATGTATGCCATACTATGTACACGACCTGATATAGCCCATGCTATGAGTATCACAAGCAGATATTAGTCGAATCCAGGCGAAGAGCACAGGACTTCTGTGAAATGTATCCTTAAGTACTTGAGAAGGACTAAGGATATGTTTCTAGTCTTTGGGAATGGAGAACTCCAGATTCAGGGATATACAGACTCAGACTTTATGTCTGATATAGATGATCGAAAATCGACATCTAGGAGTCTGTTCATTTGCAATGGTGGTGCAGTTAGCTGCAAGAGTTTCAAGCAGACGGTGATTGCAGATTCTACCATGGAGGCAGAGTATATTGCTGCATCGAAAGCTGCGAAGGAGGCATTCTGGTACAAGAAGTTTATCCGGAGCTTGGAGTGATGTCATCGGATGCCATCCCTCTTTACTGCGACAATAATGACGTCATAGCCCTAGCTAAGGAGCCAAGATCTCATCAGAAGTCCAAGCATATCGAGCGGCGATTCCATCTGATCCGTGATTACCTCGAAAAAGTTATGTCGAGGTTAAGAGAGTCGACTCCACAAATAATGTGTAGATCTGCTGACAAAGCCATTAGGCCAGCAAAAGATCTAAGCCCACGTTGAGAAGATGGAACTTAGATATGTAGCCAATTGGCATTAGGTCAAGTGGGAGTTTGTTAGATGTGTGCCCTAGATGCTAGATTGCTGACACATTCCTGTATAAATTTAAGGATAAATTTATAATTTTGACTATAAATCAATAAATAGGTTATTCTTCTATCACATTGTGTACATTGTGTCTGTGATTCATCCTTTGAGTTAGTAGGAATGTCAATTCATATTTTCAAGAGTTGAAAATTTAAGGCATGAATTTACATAACTAATTCATAAAAGCTCCTGACCATAAGATCATCACGAGATGATGATCGATCTGGAAGGTTGGTGTAAGATCGCTTCCTTAGGATAGATGTGTCTTGAGTCTACGGTGTGGAGACACCGAAGTGAAAGTACAGGTATTCATTGAGAACGAGAGTACTGAGCGTGACCATATCGAGCAGTCATAAGGAAGTCTACCTTCTCATCGATGACTAGCTCGATGCTGCAGTTGTGTGTCTAATTCTTTGACCTGAGGTGCATCGACAGTACACCTTGAGTGTGTTATAGTTTGACTACACCATAACTTGGTCTCCTAGCCATTCGAAACCCTGAGATGTATGTTGGCTGTAGCACATTCATTGTAGGAACTAGGTTGCACCAAGATGGGATCTATCAACCTCGGTAGATGAGAGGAGTAGTCCTATGATGATCGAAGGATCGAGTCCTTAAGCCCATGGTCATGGCAGAGTGAAATAATGGAAAAGAGTTTTCCATTAGGGTTTCACATCGGACTCGGATCGATCGATTGATTCATATGACTCATGTTGGGTTTGACGAGTTCACCTTAACCCTAATTCAGTCGGATTCATGATAGAGAACTCAATCAGACAGGTAGCTGCACCGATAAGTTCGTCTTCAGTTCTGATGGGTTGCCACCATATACTGCTAGGTGTTACTGATGGATTTTGGGAGCAATTAGAATGATCTTGATGATCGATCATTCTAATTGTCTAAATCAGAAGAGTTCTGGTCCATCGAAAGGAGTTTCGATGATGTCGATGATGAAATCACCACATGTCTCATTACCATACAGAATTGAACCTAATTGAGTCACATTAACAAGGGTTAGGATCTGGATATCATCAATTGGGCTAGCCCAATTGATTTGGATTAGATCCAATTAGGTTCAAAAAAATCGTGCTAGCACACGATTGAGCCTAACTTTCTCCTCGTGCAATCTTTTCTATCTTGATTGAGCCAAATGTATTTTGACTCATCCAGAGAACCTTGAGAAGGTTTCTCTCAATCTGATTGGAGCCAGTCCAGCTCAGAAAAGGCTTGTCTTAATTCATGAGATGAATTAAAGATAACACCTGCTAATTCCTGACACCTGCCATTTTTATTTTAGGACATCTGTCAAATGTTGACATATGGATCTTAAACTGAAGGCCACTTGGCAAGAGGTTATTGGAGATTTTTTGTGGAGTATCCACCTATCAAAAATAAGCACCAAAGTGGGCACCACAATTGGACAAGGCTTGCGCCCCAAGTGGATAAAGATCAAGAGGAGTCTTGATCAACATAAACTCTTGGGCGCCATCTCCTTGTGCTTATCCAATGTTGGTGCCAACATAGGAGAGAGGGTAGAGGTTCTTATCTGATGTGATCAGATGATATCACTCCACCAATCAAAATTTTTTTGGATTAAATGGAATTTTCTGATTGGTCGAATGATGTGGTACTGCGCAGCGCAGCAGGGTCTATATAAACCCTTTCTGCGCCTAGGGTTTAAGTGATTCTGCCCCCTACCCAGCAAAAGCCAGCCACCCCTCCTCTTCTCCACATCCTCCCTGGTGTTCCCTCTCCCTCTTCATGCCCAAGAGGTTGGGCATCCATCTGGTGAAGGATCAAGGCGTGGTAACGCATTGAACAAAGGGCTGCAGAAGTTTTTCGATAAGCTGCTGCTCCAACTTCAGGAAGGCTTTTGAAGATCTTCTAATTAGATTGAGTTTTGATTTTTGGAGCAGAGAGTCATGAGGAGAAGACGATCCAGGTCCTGCTCAAGTGGATACTGTAGAGGCCAGACGATTGTATGGCTAAATCAGAACCTCAGGCTTGCTGCGATCATCTACAGGGTAATCAGATTACCCTTGAGGTATTTCATGTTTTCTCATACTTTTAAATTTTTTTAGAATTAATATCAGATAATAAAATTAGATCTAGAGATTTAGATCTGAAATAAATATAGGATAATTTTTTTTAAAATTATTCCATCCTAGATTTGATGAAATCTGGAAGATCCTACAAGGAAAAAGGCGATTTTTTCTTCAACTATAACCTAGCTCATTTAACTTATTAATGATAACAATATATGATACTTTGTTGATATCAATATCCTCTACCTCTACAGCTAATCCACTGACATAATTGAATGCAAGATGGTTGATAAATGAGCCACCATGACAAATAATAACTGTTGGGTATAAAAATACCCACAGCCGAAGTTCTCAGCAGAATCAACTCCGAGAGGACTCCGCCCGACTCCCACGGGAGCCGGGCTCCGCCCATGACTCCAACCTCAAGGGGATTCCGCTCGGACTCCTACGGGAACGGGCTTCGTCGCCAACTTCAACTGCCGGTAAGATCCGTCCGAACTCCTATGGGAGCCGGACTTCGCACCTGACTTTAATTGCAGGGGACTCCGCCCGGACTCCTACGGGAGCCGGGCTCCGCCGCGACTTCAACTCTGAGAGAACTCCGCCCGGACTCCCACGGGAGCGGGCTCCGCCCATGACTCCAACCTCAAGGGGGACTCCGCCCGGACTCCTACGGGAGCCGGGCTCCGTCGCCAACTTCAACTGCCGGTAAGATCCGTCGAACTCCTACGGGAGCCGGACTTCGCACCTGACTTTAATTGCAGGGGACTCCGCCCGGACTCCTACGGGAGCCGGGCTCGCCCGCGACTTCAACTCCGAGAGGACTCCGCCCGGACTCCCAAGGGAGTCGGGCTCCGCCCACGACTCCAACCTCAAGGGGGACTCTGCCCGGACTCCTATGGGAGCCGGGCTCCGTCGCCAACTTCAACTGCCGGTAAGATCCGTCCGAATTCCTACGGGAGCCGACTTCGCACCTGACTTTAATTGCAGGGGACTCCGCCCGACTCCTACGGGAGCCGGGCTCCGCCCGCGACTTCAACTCCGAGAGGACTCCGCCAGGACTCCCACGGGAGCCGGGCTCCGCCCACGACTCCAACCTCAAGGGGGACTCCGCCCGGACTCCTACGGGAGCCGGGCTCCGTCGCCAACTTCAACTGCCGGTAAGATCCGTCCAAACTCCTACGGGAGCCGGACTTCGCACCTGACTTTAATTGCAGGAACTCCGCCGGACTCCTACGGGAGCCGGACTCCGCCCGCGACTTCAACTCCGAGAGGACTCCGCCCGGACTCCCACGGGAGCCGGGCTCCGCCCATGACTCCAACCTCAAGGGGGACTTCGCCCGGACTCCTACGGGAGCCGGGCTCCGTTGCCAACTTCAAATGCCGGTAAGATCCGTCCGAACTCCTACGGGAGCCAGACTTCGCACCTGACTTTAATTGCAGGGGACTCCGCCCGGACTCCTACGGGAGCCGGGCTCCGCCCGCGACTTCAACTCCGAGAGGACTCCGCCCGGACTCCCACGGGAGCCGGGCTCCGCCCACGACTCCAACCTCAAGGGGGACTCCGCCCGGACTCCTACGGGAGCCGAGCTCCGTCGCCAACTTCAACTGCTGGTAAGATCCGTCCAGACTCCTACGGGAGCCGGACTTCACACCTGACTTTAATTGCAGGAGAACTCCGCCCGGACTCCTGTGGGAGCCAGACTCCGTCATCAGCTCCGACCGCTGTCGAACTTCAGCCGACGGATCTACACTCCCAGGCACGACACAGCAGCCACCGCAAACCCGCTCCACTTCCTGCGATGGATTTCGCGCAGCTCCATCACTCCCTGACAGGCCGCTGTAATGGTCACAGCACTGCTCCACTTCCTGCGACGGATACCGTGCGATTCTCCCGTCCGCTGGCAAGTCGCGACAACGGACGCCGCTCCACTCCCCGCGGCAGACTCCACGTGGCATGCCCTGGTGATAGCCACGGGTCCACTCCACTACTATTCGCAACAAACTCCGCCTGACCCTGGGCAGCCCACTGCCAGACGGTTACAGATATCGCTATCAGGCTACTACCCCCTCCGCCTATAAAAGGGGGTCCCAGATACGTTATTCTATAAGCTCTTATTTTTTACCTCAAAACTCCGTTAGATTCTCCGTTCGAGCACTCCATTCTTGTTGAGGCAGAGAACTGACTTGAGCATCGGAGGGTCTTGCCGGAGCAACCCCACCTCCGGTTTAGACTTCCTTTGCAGGTCCGACGGCGACCGCGACTCCCTCGACTCCAGCTTCTCCGACGCAAGCGAATTTTTGTACCAACAGGATTGGCGCTAGAGGAAGGGGTTGAACCTTCGCAGTACCCTTGTTCTTAAAGGAGCGCTCAACGGAGCCGCCTCCGATCGTCTCCTCCGGCACCTACTCCTTGTTTCCCCCATGGGATCCTTACTTGATGCCTCCCCGCAAGGCATCCACACGACGGTCCACGGCCTCCGCGGCCAGATCTCAGGCTCCGGCCTCCCCTCCTGTTTCTCAACCTCCCTCCTCCGACGGCGGCGGTCGGCGCGGAGCAGTTTGACCTGCTGGGGCAGCAGGTCAAAGGCCTCACAGAAGCTGTGCAGGCTATGCAGCAGCAGCAGCCGCAGGCATCAGTACGCTTGGAAAGGGTGTCTCCGGAACACCAGAATTCGACGACGGGGCGGGCCACCTGGGCCAGCCGCCCCGTCCTTCCTGAGAAAATGAACCGAGGGTGGAGAGCCCTCAATCGGACCACGACTCCACCCCTGGAAGATCCCTGCCCCCATTCTGCCAGAGGACCCTCGAGACTCGAAGTCGGGAGGATTTCCTGGACCGGAGGCTCCAGGAGATGAACCGACGGATCGAGAAACTCCGCCATGCTCCCCCCGCTTATGGTAAGGATATCTGTACTGACCCTCCCTTCTCTCAAATGATCATGCAGGAACCGATCCCGCCGAACTTCAAGCTCCCCCAGTTCGAAAGCTACGACAGGACTTCGGACCCGGTTGATCATTTGGAGGCCTTCCGGACGATGATGCTGCTTCACGGTGCTCCTGACGCCATTCTATGCCGGGCCTTCCCGTCCACCTTGAAGGGAGCGGCGAGGAACTGTTACTCGACTTTGAAACCGGGTACATCTTTTCTTTCGATCAAATGAGCCACCAATTTGTGACCCATTTTGTCGCAGCCGGCGCCCCCGGAAAGGTTCGGAGTCCCTCCTCAATATCAAGCAGAGGGAAGGGGAGTCCATTCGGGCCTACATCAACCGCTTCAACGTCGCAGCGCTGGAGGTCCGGAACTTGGACCAATCAGTCGCAATGGCCGCCCTGAAGGGTGGCCTTCAGAAGAATGACCTTTTGTTCTCCCTGGAGAAGAAGTACCCCAGGATTTTGCTGATTTGCTGGCTCGGGCTGAAGGATACGCCCGAGCGGAAGAAGCCTTCAAAATGAAGGATAAAGAGACAGCGAGGGAGCGGCAGGTGGGAGACTCGAGTGAGCCCGCGATCGAAAAAAGGCCAAGAGAAGCCCGGCCGCGTTCTCGATCCCCTCCTGGGCACAAGCGTGCCCGTACTCCACCCCGGATGCGCAGGCAGAGAAGTCTGGATCGCGGGGCTCGGCGGGGTTCTCCACCGGGGAGACTCCGCAACTACGCCCCCCTCAACGCCTCGAAGGCCCAGGTGCTGATGGAGGTCAGGGAGCAGCTCCCTAGGCCGGAGAGGATGCGCACACACCCCAAAAGCGCAACCCCAATAAGTTCTTCTCTACCACCGTGACCACGGCCACGACACGGAGGAATGCATCCAGCTCCGGGACGAGATCGAGGAGCTCATTCGGCGAGGTCGACTCGACAGGTTCATCCGACGCAGGCCTGAGGGTAGAGGAGATCGGCCAAGGGCCCTTCCACAGCCCGAACCACCAAGAAGGGAGGAGCAACCCGGAGACCGACCTCCCATCGGGACCATCGACTCCATCACCGGAGGGCCTCAAGGAGGAGCAAACCTCCCGCAACCGTGGAACTCGAGAAATCTGTAAATGTATCACTTACTATTTCACCTTGAATCTAAATTTCTTTCTGCTTAACGTACTCTTCCCATTTGGCATGGATTTGTCACGACTGGATATGACCCCTCCAAACGCCTGAAACAAAGGTATGTTAGGAACGGGGGGAGAATCCCATCCTAACATACCTGAAATGAAAGTCCGACTATCTCGAGATCGGATTGGGGGAGAGGCCTTACAGCGCCCTAATGTGCCCCCACAGCCATGCCAGGAACAGGAGGAGGACCTCATCCTGGCATGACCGAAGTCAAAGGCTCGGTTCTTTTAGATCGGATGGGGGGAGAGGCCTTACAGCGTCCTAATGTGCCCTCACAGCCATGTCAGGAACAGGAGGAGGACCTCGTCCTGACATGAGCAAAGTCAAAGGCCCGGTTCTTTTAGACCGGATGGGGGGAGAGGCCTTACAGCGCCCTAATGTGCCCCCACAGCCATGTCAGGAACAGGAGGAGGACCTCGTCCTGACATGAGCAAAGTCAAAGACCCAGTTCTTTTAGACCGGATGGGGGGAGAGGCCTTACAGTGCCCTAATGTGCCCCCACAGCCATGTCAGGAACAAGAGGAGGACCTCGTCCTGACATGAGCAAAGTCAAAGGCCCGGTTCTTTTAGACCGGATGGGGGAGAGGCCTTACAGCGCCCTAACGTGCCCCCACAGTCATGTCAGGAACAGGAGGAGGACCTCATCCTGACATGAGCAAAATCAAAGGTCCGGTTCTTTTAGACCGGACGGGGGGAGAGGCCTTACAGCGCCCTAACGTGCCCCCACGGCCATGTCGGGATGGGGGAGAGGCCTTACAGCGCCCTAATGTGCCCTCACAGCCATGTCAGGAACAGGAGGAGGACCTCATCCTGACATGAGCAAAGTCAAAGGCCCGGTTCTTTTAGATCGGATGGGGGAGAGGCCTTACAGCGCCCTAATGTGCCCCCACAGCCATGTCAGGAACAGGAGGAGGATCTCGTCCTGACATGAGCAAAGTCAAAGGCCCAGTTCTTTTAGATCGGATGGGGGGAGAGGCCTTACAGTGCCCTAATGTGCCCCCACAGCCATGTCAGAAACAGGAGGAGAACCTCGTCCTGACATGAGCAAAGTCAAAGGCCCGGTTCTTTTAGACCGGATGAGGGGAGAGGCCTTACAGCGCCCTAACGTGCCCCCACAGTCATGTCAGGAACAGGAGGAGGACCTCGTCCTGACATGAGCAAAGTCAAAGGCCCGATTCTTTTAGACCGGACGGGGGGAGAGGCCTTACAGCGCCCTAACGTGCCCCCACGGCCATGTCGGGAACAGGAGGAGAACCCCGCCCTGACTTGAGCAAGGTCGAAGGCCCGGACTCCTACGGGAGCCTGGCTCCGTCCGTGACTTCTGCAGCTAGGGAGACTCCACCCAGACTCCTACGGGAGCCGGGCTCCGTCCGTGACTTCTGCAGCTAGGGAGACTCCACCCGGACTCCTACGGGAGCCGGGCTCTGTCTTGACTTCTGCACTAGGAGACTCCACCCGACTCCTACGGGAGCCGGGCTCGTCCGTGACTTCTGCAGCTAGGGAGACTCCACCCGGACTCCTACGGGAGCCGGGCTCCGTCCGTGACTTTTGCAGCTAGGGAGACTCCACCCGGACTCCTACGGGAGCGGACTCCGTCCGTGACTTCTGCAGCAAGGAAGACTCCGCCCGCCCTGGCAACGGCCCTTACGTACCCTCGCAGGAACGGGAGGAGAACCTCGTCCTGATAGTGATGAAACCCAACCGCCCAATAAGATCGGATAAAAAAAAAAAAAGCCCCTTAGCGGCACCCCCACGCTCCAATGTAACCCCGCAAAAAGCGAGGGGAGGGCCCTCACTCGGAGAAGAGGAAAAAAATTAAAAAGGAAGGGCGATGAACTACGACGGAAACAGATGAAGGACAAACCGCACCTAAGACCTAAAAGACTTCATCCCAACAGAGACGGGGAGTTCCTATCAAACACCCCCGGCCTCTGAAAAGACTCCCGACACAGGTCAGGAAGACAGCGACGTCCCCGAAGCAATGCAGAGTCTGGACCGCCAAGCTCGGGCTTGCGGCCATGTACGACGAGGAAGGTGAGCTAACGCATCGACAATTGGGCGCCTCCCAACGATGTCTACATCAGACAAGTCGAACGACAAGAAAAGTTCGGCGGACGACAATTTAATACAACGCGCGGACGAGGTAACACAAAACCCCCTTTTCATTTCATTTCCGAAATACACGCTACAAAGCCCGGAAGGCCAAGGAAAGAAAAGCGAAACAACAAAAAGGGAAGTAAATACATGAAAAGACAGAAGGGCGAAAAGAGCTCTAAGGAGGCTCTGCTCCCTCCGACTTAAAGTTATCTGCTCCACCCCTCATCCAGGACTGCCTTAGATTCTCAATTTCTTCTTCTAGCTCTTCCCTTTTCTGTAGCGCGTCCTGGAGCGCCCGACGAAGTCGCTGGCCCTCGGCCTCCGCCTCTCGATGCCTCTTCCTCAAGACCTTGGATTCCGCCTCCGCGTCTGCGACGGCCCGCTGCTCGTATGCCAATTGAATCTTCAGTTATTGCAGCTCGGCTGTCTTTTCCCCAAGGGCGACAGAAATCCCTTCAACGGTTCCTCTTAGGGACTGGAGCTCATCAGAATCCCGGGCGGAAGTGAGCTGAGCCCTGCTGGCCAGCTGTCTCTGGAGACGGGCGACTTCGTCGGTCGCCGCCCTGAGTCTCCCTTTATATTCCTCCACCTGCCTGCGCCAACTGGCCCGATGTACGTCGTGGCTCACCTCGGTGTCCTGAAGCTACTGCTGAAGGTCGGAGACCTTCTTCGACCACTCCTGGTCGCCGTCGACCCGGGCCAAGAGCCGGGACGAACTTCTTTCCAGCTGGCCGATCTTCCCCTTCGCGGCTGACAGTTCCACCTTGAGGGCGCTAATCCTGGCGGCCTGAGCCCAAATTCGATCGCTGGTGCTCTTCTTGCATTCCTCAACCTCCTTCGCGAAATTCACCTTCCTCCGACTGTACTCCATGATTCCCTTCACGTGGAGATTCCGAAAGTGGGTGGCCTCCGCGGTGGCTTCAGAATGATCTTTCCTCAATCTGCGAAGCTCATCCTTCATCTTCTTTGACTTCTTTGTCAAGTGAAGGACTTCCTTCTTCAGCCGCTGGATCGTCGACTTCAGCGGGATTCCAGGGGCAGGGGAAGTGCTTCTGCAGGACACTGCCGTCGGAAAGCAAAAGCGTCAAAGCACGACTCATCACAGGAAGAAAAACAGAGAGAAGAAGGGGAGGGAGGAGAAGCCATCCACGATAAGAAATTCAACTTTATTGATTGGATGATTTTTGAAGACAAAAAAGAAAAGAAAAATTATGATGAAATAAAAATACAAGGTCGGAGGTCTCGGACCTCAGGGGCGGGTGTTGGAGAACTCGGCGTCCCCGACAAGGGGGCTGCAATAGCAGTGGCGGCTGGCGAGGGACCGGCCTTGTCTTCGGACTCCTCGCCTAGGAAGCTGAGGTCGAGCTCCAAAAATTTTCTGGCCACCTTCTCTTGGCAGAGCTCAAACCCCTTGATGAACGCCTCCTGGCCGAATTGGACATTCAGGTCCCTCATCTCCGCGGAAGCCTTGAATTTCTCTACCGCAAGGACTCTGGCCTCCGAGACCAGGACCGAAATCTGCTCAGCCAAGTTGGCGACCTCGGCCTCCGCCCTTCTCGCCGACTCCTCCAAGGTCTGCCTCTCCTCCTCTCGGGCTTGTTTCTCTCTTTCCAGGGCCTCTTGGAGGGCGGCTACTTCGGCCGTCTTTGCTTGGAGGCAAGCAACCTCGGTCCGACAGCGCTCCTCCACCTGGAGGATGTCCCTCCTCGCATGGTTCACCGCCTCGATATTGGTGAGGAGCTGGTGCCCAATCTACAAGGGCGGCTAGGGGATCAGAACAAAGGCCGAATAGCCAAGTAAATAAAGATTTGCTTACCTTAAGGAAGGACCCCAAAGAGCCCCAGGCCCGCTGCTCAGGATCGGCGCGGTCGATCCTCTCGACGACATCGGGCAGAATGCAGCCGTCGATCAACCACCTGATCAACTCCCTGTCATTGAAGGGATTCTCCGACCCCTCTTCGGAGCAGAGGGACTCGTCAGTGGCAGTTTGACGGCTACTCACCCTGCGGGCCACCGATTTCCTTCTCTTCCCCCTCTCGGTCGCGGGCGCCTCCGTGGAGCAGACCCCCGAAATAGGGGCCCCAGCCGGCGGACTCCTCGAGGAGGCCCGGGGAGCCATTGCCTCGGCATCCGAGGGAATGTCGATCGCTGGAGTTGCCTGGGTGGGTGCGGCCAAGCTCGACTCCTCCACCCTGGCCCTCTTCACCGATCCGGAGGTCGCGACACCCTTCCTTTTGTGGGCCCTAAGGCCCCTGGCAAGCATCCGCACTGCTTCGGCGTCCATTCTTTAAAAAAAAATAAATAAAAAAAAAAGAGAGAGAGAGAGAAAGGAAAAGAAGCAGACCAATCAATCAAGGGTCAAAAAAAAAAAAAGAGAAAAAGAGAAAGAAGAAAGAGGAGAAAAGGAGAGGGAAGGAAGAAGAGTGAAAAAGAAGAAGAAGAAGAAGAAGGGCAGAAGAAAAGAAGATAAGGGAAGAGATGAAGTACTCGCAGGATCCTGGGGGCTCAGGCCAATGTTGAACAGAAATTGCTCCCTCAGAAGATTGGGGAGGGAAGGAGCGGAGTAGGCAAGAAGCTTCCGGGCAGCCTGGAGGTTATCCTCCCCCAGGCTGGGGGCCCGACGGATAGAATCCCTCAGAGAGCCCCAAGGGGGCAGGCCCAGCCTCAAGGTCAGATAGTGGACGAAGAGGTATTTCTCCTTCCAATTGTGGATTGAAGAAGGGGCACCTTTCAGCAACCCCTTCTTGCCGAACTGGGGGGAGAAGTACCACCAGTCCTTCATCGAAGGATGGTGCTTGAAAGTATAAAGTGCCTAAACAGGGAGAGGGACGGTTGACCTCGACTACGTGGCAAAGGGAGAGAAATCCTATCAAAACCTAAAAGAATTCGGGGCCACAGAAGCCAAGAGATGTCTAAGAAGCAGAAGAGGGCGACAATAAAGGAAGGAAGTGGAAGCCGAAGTCCGGCACGGAACGCCTCCTGATACAGACAAAAATGACCGGATGGGGGAGTGCTAGCCCGGTCAGAAGGGCTAGGCAGCTCCAGGTCGTACTCCGGAGGAACTCCATACTGAACCCTTATCAGAAGGAGTTCCTCCGGAGTCAGGGAACATGGAATGGCGCCCGGTGCAAAAATTGGGTGGAGCCCAGCCCCAGACGCGGGTTCGTCTACAGAGCAAGGGACCTGGGGGTTTGAGGCGGAAGAACTCCCGAAACTGTAGGGAGCAGAAGAGCCGGATGACATTTCGAGTAGCTTCGAATGAGGCTCTAAAGATCCCGAAGAAGACGGACGGATGAGGGGCGAGGGGTCACAGGAAACTAACTCGGAGGAATACAAAAATAATGGCAAAGAAGAGGTCCCTAAGCGGTGGGAAGAAGGTTAAAGGTGCTGGAACTAACCTAGATCGCTCTGAGGGACCAGAGGGACGATTTGGAGGGCACCTACGGCTCTAGAAGATACCAACTGAAATAGGGCTCTCGAAGGGAAGGCAGACACTGATAAAACTCTGGAACGGAATAGGGCCCCTAAAGGTAGGAGGACGGGTTTAAATAGACCCTGGGATCCGACGCCATAATGATCGCGAATCCCCCCAGGCCAGCCCGCGCCCGACACGTGTCCCACTCCCCCGGGCGGGCGGCTAAAAGCGGCTGACGAATCGGCAGAGCCATTATGGCGCTGTACCTGGGCCAGTGTACCGGCGGAAATTTCGAAGGGTCGCTTCATATCGCCCCGATTCGAAAAGACTCCAGCACACGCACATTTAATGCCAAAATATATGGGAGCGGCCGTGCACAGGATTCGAGGGGACAACTTCGGCTATACCAATCTCTCTATACTTCCTTCATTCGAAATTCAAACTCGAAAGTAGGGGGACTGGTGTTGGATATAAAAATACCCAGAGCCGAAGTTCTCAGCAGAATCAACTCCGAGAGGACTCCGCCCGGACTCCCACGAGAGCCGGGCTCCGCCCACGACTCCAACCTCAAGGGGGACTCCCCCGGACTCCTACGGGAGCCGAGCTTCGTCGCCAACTTCAACTGCCGGTAAGATCCGTCCGAACTCCTACGGGAGCCGAACTTCGCACCTGACTTTAATTGCAGGGGACTCCGCCCGGACTCCTACGGGAGCCGGGCTCCGCCCGCGACTTCAACTCCGAGAGGACTCCGCCCGGACTCCCACGGGAGCCGGGCTCCGCCCATGACTCCAACCTCAAGGGGGACTCCGCCCGGACTCCTACGGGAGCCGAGCTCCGTCGCCAACTTCAACTGCTGGTAAGATCCGTCCGAACTCCTACGGGAGCCGGACTTCGCACCTGACTTTAATTGCAGGGGACTCCGCCCGGACTCCTACGGGAGCCGGGCTCCGCCCGCGACTTCAACTCCGAGAGGACTCCGCCCGGACTCCCACGGGAGCCGGGCTCCGCCCACGACTCCAACCTCAAGGGGGACTCCGCCCGGACTCCTACGGGAGCCGGGCTCCGTCTTCAACTTCAACTGCCGGTAAGATCCGTCCGAACTCCTACGGGAGCCGGACTTCACACCTGACTTTAATTGCAGGGACTCCGCCCGGACTCCTATGGGAGCCAGGCTCCGCTCGCGACTTCAACTCCGAGAGGACTCCGCCCGGACTCCTACGGGAGCCGGGCTCCGCCCACGACTCCAACCTCAAGGGGGACTCCGCCCGGACTCCTATGGGAGCCGGGCTCCGTCGCCAACTTCAACTGCTGGTAAGATCCGTCCGGACTCCTACGGGAGCCAGACTTCACACCTTACTTTAATTGCAGGGGACTCCGCTCGGACTCCTACGGGAGCCGGACTCCGCCCGTGACTTCAACTCCGAGAGGACTCCGCCCGGACTCCCACGGGAGCCGGGCTCTGCCCATGACTCCAACCTCAAGGGGGACTCCGCCCGGACTCCTACGGGAGCTGGGCTCCGTCGCCAACTTCAACTGCCGGTAAGATCCGTCCGAACTCCTACGGGAGCCGGACTTCGCACCTGACTTTAATTGCAGGGGACTCCGCCCGGACTCCTACGGGAGCCAGGCTCCGCCCGCGACTTCAACTCCGAGAGGACTCCGCCCGGACTCCCACGGGAGCCGGGCTCCGCCCATGACTCCAACCTCAAGGGGGACTCCGCCCGGACTCCTACGGGAGCCGGGCTCCGTCGCTAACTTCAACTGTCGGTAAGATCCGTCCGAACTCCTACGGGAGCTGGACTTCGCACCTGACTTTAATTGCAGGGGACTCTGCCCGGACTCCTACGGGAGCCGAGCTCGGCCCGCGACTTCAACTCCGAGAGGACTCCGCCCGGACTCCCACGGGAGCCGGGCTCCGCCCACGACTCCAACCTCAAGGGGGACTCCACCCGGACTCCTACGGGAGCCGGGCTCCGTCGCCAACTTCAACTGCTGGTAAGATCCATCCGGACTCTACGGGAGCCGGACTTCACACCTGATTTTAATTGCAGGAGAACTCCATCCGGACTCCTGCGGGAGCCGGACTCCGTCATCAGCTCCGACCGCTGCCGAACTTCAACCGACGGATCTGCACTCCCAGGCGCGACACAGCAGCCACTGCGATATCGCTCCACTTCCTGCGGCGGATTCGTGCAGCTCCATCACTCCCTGATAGGCCGCAGTAACGGTCACAGCACTGCTCCACTTCCTGCGACGGATACCGCACGATTCTCCCATCCGCTGGCAAGTCGCGACAACGGACGCCGCTCCACTCTCTGCGGCAGACTCCACGTGGCACGCCCCGGTGATAGCCACGGGTCCACTCCACTACTCTTTGCAACAAACTCCGCCTGACCCTGGGCAGCCCACTGCCAGACGGTTACAGATATCGCTATCAGGCTACTACCCCCTCTGCCTATAAAAGGGGGTCCCAGATATGTTATTCTATAAGCTCTTATTTTTTACCTCAAAACTCTGCTAGATTCTCCGTTCGAGCACTCCATTCTTGTTGAGGCAGAGAACTGACTTGAGCGTCGGAGGGTCTTGCCGGAGCAACCCCACCTCCGGTTTAGACTTCCTTTGCAGGTCCGGCGGCGACTGCGACTCCCTCGACTCCAGCTTCTCCGGCGCAAGCGGATTTTTGTACCAACAATAACTATAACAACTATATCCATGCCGCAAAGAAATAAAAAATTCATAGAAACATTCTATAATGATACTAAAGTATTTCTAAACAAGACACAGTGGGTCCACTAAACGATTAGACAATAATCCAGTGAAGACATTAGAGGTCCACTGAAATATTTTATAATAAACCTTTCAACTTCCTAAATCAAATATAAGGAGTCCTATAGCAAGTAGAAGCAAACACTAGGGATCCGCTACTAAATCATTATACAATAGCCCTAGCCTTTTAGTATGTCAGGATACAATGCCAGATATTTTTAGCATTTCAGCATTCGAAAACAGAGATTAGGAAACCACTAAACATATAAAATGACAAAACCCTAGAGAAAAAAAATATCAACATTGAAACAACTAATCCATAAATAAAATACATATCCCTACATGCAAAAATCCATTCAAATCCTAATGCTCGTAATCATAGATCTATTTTCTTAATGTCGTACCTTTCAAGTTGTCATCGTACCTTTGATTTGGGAAAATCCTTAACAGAGAATATTGTGCTAGTCCTTTTCTTCACACTGATAATAGAATTCCAATGGAAAATGGGTAGATGGTTGATTTCATCGAGCAAGTTACAAGCTTTGCAAATCAAGACACGATCAGCACTAAAGAAGAAGACCTAAAACTATTAGATTGAGAGGGATGGAGGAATAGGACATAATTAGTTGAATCCTCTTTGTTTTAGTTTTAATTGACTTTTGCCCATTTTTAATTTTGCCATGTTAGATTGTTTATGGGTCACATGTAGTCACATGATAGCCACAGGCAAATGGTGTTGAGCTCTATTTATCTGTTTTCTTGATTTTACTCAATTGCCACTTCATTGATCAAATTGATACAACTGAAATTTGGATAACTCGATGGTATAGTTCCCCTAAATTTCATTATACAAAAACACATTTTTTCAAGCATAAAATAGCATATCTAGAAACTTAAGTTGGACATTTAAGTATGTTTGTGTTTTATATGAACTATACTAACTCATCCCTTCTTTTAGTAATGGAAATAGACAAATCCCAATATTTATGCCTAGCATATATATAAAGATGGATTTAAGTATGTAATGGATTTATGTATGTTGTGCATTTGTGTATGTTCATATTTTATATAAAAGATTAAAGTGACTCATCCTTGTTTGACTAATGGAAATAGACCAATCCTAATTTATTCCTAGCATAATTCGCATTATATAAGATGCTTGCTATACTCATTGGATAAGCTTTTCTATGTAGCATATTTCTTCACTTGCTATAAGACCCTAGTGATAAATCTTAAGATAGGTGCCCCGCTTTGATGCCTAGGGTGAAGTAAAACTCCAAAAAAAAACTTTAGAAATGAGTTTTATTTTTTATCCCAGAATAGATGTAGCATAAAAGAAGGCTCCGGGAGAGCTAGAAGGCTTTACATGGATTTCTTGCATCTTGTTTTCTTTTTCTAATGGAGCTTTACACAAAATTCTTCTTTTGATTGGAATCCGAATCTTATATTTTCTTTCTTTTCCATATTGAAAAAGTCTACTTCTTTTTCCATATTTTCTTTCTTGTCTTTTGTAATGGCGCTTTACATAAAATTCTTCTTTCGATTGAAACCCGAATCTTATATTTTCTTTCTTTTCCATATTTAAAAAGTCTACTTCCTTTTGTACTTAGGATATTTGCATAGTTTTATTGCTTTTCTTTGTAATGATACATGTTTAACTCACTATTTTTCCACAGAATAGACATCTTGTTAACCTGATCTCAGAATTCAAAGTTGAATTATATGATTGATGATCACCTTAAAATGTATATATTAAAACTTTGTGGTGTGCATACATTGAATTTTCAGCAGGTCATGGTTGGTGGTAAACTGCATATTTGGAAGGAAAGGGTTATGGTGCTCTTTTAAAATTTTTTATAAAAAAATAGGAAAGGTCCTGGCCATCCATTAGACCGGATTACTTAGAAAAATTCCTTTTACTACTTTTTGGAACCGGTTGCAAACCCTTTTTTATTTTGTTTGAAAAAAATTTGACTGGGCTGAGGTTGCTCTTTGCAACTCCTAAATCCTGATGCATTCCAGCATCGATCGTCTCTACTTGTCAGGCACCCATCTTGATCCATCCCAGCACCACCCGCCTTCCATCCTAGCTCCTTATGTGTCCCTATGTTGGTCAACTCTTTGTGCTTTTCACCTCCCTGCGCTAGCCACCTCCCGGTGCTAATTGCCTCCCTGATAGGACTGAAATCAAATTATATACGAATTGGATATCAGCATATACATATCTATATTTATTTTGTCTGACAAATATAAATACGGATACGGATATATTCGAATGAAAAAATTTATATCAATATTTATTTTAAACAGATACGGATATAATTCGGATACTAAAAGTATAGATATAATTGTGAATATAACTTAGATAATTAAATTTATGACTATAGAATCAAAAATATTATTAAATATATGATAAATCAAGTTAATAATATATTTATATGATTATATATTTTTTAAAAAAATTAATAAGTACTATATAAAATTATATAAGATTTTATGTAGATTCGGATATTCGGCTATTTATATTTATATCTATTTTTTTTATAAATATAAATATAAATATAGATACTAATTAAATTTTTAAATTTTTATCAATATCTAAATTAATTCAAATACAAAAATAGATTCCAATATCCTTTTCACCGCGCCAGTTGTCTACATACTACTTGAAACCCATCTTGATCCATCCCAGCACCACTTGCCTCCATCCTAGCTTCGCCCGCCTCCCCGCACCGGCTCTGCCACCCCGCGTCGACTGCCTCCACTCGTCAAACACCCATCCCGATTCATCTCAGCATCGTCTTCTTCCATCCCAGCTTCGCCCGCCTCCCCATGCCAGCCAACTCCCCACAGCAGCCGCTTCCCTGCACTGCCCGCCTCCCTACGCGGGCTGTTTCCACTACTCATACCCCCATCCTGATCCATCCCAGCACTGCCCGCCTCAATCCCAGCTCCACGCATCTCGACGGCCGGCCACCTCTCCAGAAATATGTTTTCGAAATTGCCCCTAAAGTTATGAAATTTCACCGCACTAACTATTGCCTTCCACGATCTCGAACATCAATCGGACGCACAGGTTCTTTTGATAATTAATAGACGCTTAGCAAAAGCCTAATTGAAACTATCAGGAAAAAAAATCTGGAAATAGTAGGATTTGTGCTTGTGTTGTATTACTTTCTTTTTTCCTCCCCATTTTGGCTCCAAGGCCACTGTACAGAAGATGGGAAACCTCATTCCGTGACCAGACTTTGCACTGCAAAGATGGTCGAGCCTTTTAGAAATTGTGCTGTCAATACATTCATTATCTCATCAGACTTGGTCAATTTGGATACCTAGCTGTTGGTTGAGGCATTCGAGCCATATCATTGTTGTATGAACGCTTGCTGGAAATTGCAAAAGAGAGGCTCTCGTTCTTTGCTAATATTACAGCATTTCTTCTGTTGTTTCTTTCTGATATAGATTTAATCTGGGATATGCCAGCAGTCAGGATGTTTCCCTGTTAGCTATCCTCTACTAAAATTTTCCAACATGTTTTTATATGGAACATCGAAAGCTTTTAGTTGTAGACATTGGATTCCAGGAGAGAGTGGGAGGGAAAAAAAAAAACTTATCTTGATTTTGTTGGTTGTGCTGATCCAACCCGCGAATCCCATAGAATTTTAGGCTTAATCATTCAAACGAGCCCTTAGTATTTAATTAATCATATTAAATGCATTGGTCTATGGAATGGCTTGATGGGCGTTATTCCGAGAACATGTTCCAGATGAGGCTAATAGAAACTACGGTCCAAACGATTCCAAGATGCTTCTAGAGGTGCTTGATGCTAGACATCTAAGTTGATAAGCAACAATAGGATCAGCTTTCCCACATTGCTCTTTGGTATTGCATCAGTCAACCCAAAGCAGTCGTGGTGGCTGGTTATAGGGCACTGAATGATTCACTTAGGGAATGGTATTATTAATATGTATTGAGAAGACTAGAAACTTACAACGGGCTGTATTTGATGCCGTCTAACTTGATGTAAAATGTTACAGATTATCATGAATATGGTCATATTCTTAAATTTGCATCATGGATGGGGTCCTAGCTGTTGTTAGGCACTTCTTAAAAATAGAGGATTGCGTCAAGTGGCGCCTGACTAACATTCAACAGTAAAACGTGACATGGGAAGTCCATGAGTTTGGATATTCCGGTTACTGGCTTGTGATTCTAGTGCAGATAGATCTGTTACCAGACAGACTAATTCCAGCTGCCAGTAGGTCATAATCAAAGAACAAGCTTGGCTTGGTTAGAGAGGACATCTCTTTTAAATCTCTGCTTCTCAATTTTCAAATTTTTCTGAAGAACATCAAGAGATAGACCTCAATTAAGATTCATCATGAAGTTTTGACATACCATGGCTATGTACCCATTCCATCACCTCTGATCTGCACCTAACATGGCAAGCCTATCAAGAAGAACCTGAATTCATATTAGAGATTGGCCCAAACTTTCTACAAGAGTTACAGAGAAACAAATTGTTTCACTACCAAGAAAACTGGTAAATTCATTGTCCTCACGAATCTGACTGGTCAATGGCAGCTCATTCAAATGCAGGCTTGTCCCACACCAGCTCTCACCAGAAGCATATCGTAAAGCGTTAAGCTGAATCAAAACCTGTTCACCTTAACTTTGTAGAAAAAGCAGCAGCAGCAACCGCTGCTTACAAATAGCTCACTCATGATATATGATTATTATATCATAGGCCAATAACTAGCTGCTTTATTCTCTTATTTTTTTTTTTTTTTAAGTTATGCCAATCCACAAAAATGTTTTAGAGATTGCAATGAAAGGCTACGCAATCAGAGTATACCTTTCCCATGAATCGCTCGACGATGAATGCATTTTTTCCCCCTTAACATGACTGTTGAGTGGATGTCTGGCCAGGACACCACCTCCCAAGATCCTTTCAGTACCACGCGATGCAGCAGGAAAGAAGAAGAAACAAAACAAAAAGAAAACAATCAAAATACGTGGATCAGCCACAAAAGGGCTCGCCTCCACGGGGCATGCAAACTTCACTATGAAAAAGAAATTTTTACAAGAGGAGACCTCACCCTCAACCCTTGTACACCCAATTCTCTCTCACCTGAAGTTTCCCTCACAAAAGCTCTCTCTCTCTTGGAGACCCCCCTGAACTCCTGAAGAGCTTGGCGACCGCTGTCCAGGAGCCTCCTGCTCCTCTCACAGCAGCCTCACGCCTCTCTCTCTCCTCTGGTTCGTACGGCGGTGAGAAAACCCAACCACAGCCTCTCTGTTTCGTCACAGGACCCTTTTAAAGGGTTAAACGGGGTTTAAACTTGATTAGAGAGGGATTAGGAGTATAACCCCAGGACCGTCGGATCAAGACCGGGAGCCTCCTGGGCCGTCGGATCGCGCTCCGGTCCACGGAATAGTGCCGTGGACCGCGAGAAATGCGTGGGAAATGCCCACGCGGTCCACAGGCCCCTCTGTGGACCACCCGATCCACGGTGGACCGGGGCAAAGGGCCAGCAGGTCGCTGGCCTAGGCCGGCCTGCGCGCGTGGGCCTGGGTCGCGCCTGCGCGCGCCAGGGCCGCGCGCCCGGCTGGGCCGCGGGCCCCCACCACGCGGGCCTGGGTCGCACGTCCCGCGCCGGCCTGGGTCGCGCGTCCCGCGTGCCACCGCTGCCGCCCGCCGCCGGTCGCCGACGGTCCTCCGCCACCTCGATTCTCGTGCCGACTTCAAAAGCTCGTATCTCCTCCATCTGAGCTCCGATTCAGGTGATCTTGGTCTCGTTGGACTCCATTTTTTACCGCAAACCTCACTGTAGGCTCAATATGGGCTGAATCTCGAGGCATCAAATTCTAACAATCTCCACCTCGACTCGATATTCGGCCTCCTCCAAACTCCGAGAGCTTCTGGATCTCCTCGCCCCCATGCCCTGGGGCAATCGCTTGCTAATCATGGATGGGCAAACATGGGAGTCGAGCCAGGCTGCTCGATCCCATCTCCGTCGTATGCTGTGCTCCTCCTGACCTGAGACCTGCTCGGGGCATCGTCCTGCGGCAATAGGAATCTCACCTTGCGACGTCGCCTCTCGTCCTCCCGAGTCTCCTGTCTCGTGCCCGATCCGCCTCCTGGAGCTCCACCTCGCTTTGGGCTCCGCCTGGCTCCCGAAGCTCCACCTCGCACTGGGCTTCCTGCCAGGTAATAATGTCCTCTGCTCCCCTTCTTCCCCTCCAGCACAATCCTATCGCCGCATAGCACCCTCAGGATTCCTCCACCAGCTACCGTCCTGTAGCCTCTCGAATTCAGTCTGCTAAGTGAGATAAGATTCCGCCTGAAATCGGGTATGTATCGGACCTCCCCCAATCTCCTCACTGCACCGTCATGTGTCCTCCAGCTGACCGTCCTAATGCCTCTGATCGCACAGCTCGATCCATCCGGCAGATATACAGTGCTCTCACTGTTCTCTAGGGAGTCAAACTGCTCCTCTCTGCAACACACATAATAGGGGCATGCAGAATCTAATATTCACTGCTGGGAAGAAGTAGATACCTCGTCAGATATCTCCAGGACATCTCCATCTGAATCACTGCCGGCCGTCGCTACAGCAGCCACTGTCCGATTTTTCAGTTGAGGGCAATCTCTGGCTAGATGCCCCAACTCTTCACACCGGTAACACCTGGTTTTGCTCAAGTCCCTCTTGGACTTAGACCGCCCTCGTTGCGATCTCCTGTCGCTCCGTCTATCACCTCCTGCACCTCCAGAAGCCACCAAAGCTGAGCTATCGACACCTGAGCTCGAAGCTGGGTTCTCTCTCCTGAGAACCTCGTTCTGGAGTATCGCTGCGGTGACCTCGTCCATCTTGATAGTGCTCTTCCCCACTAGAAGAGCAGTCACCAAGGACTCGTACAAAGGGAGAAGCGACGCCAGCAAAACCAGCGCCCTGGTCTTCTCCTCAACGTTCTCGCCAACGTTGAGAAGGTCGGTGAGGATCTTCTGGAAGTGGCTTAAATGCTCTTGCACGCTCTGTCCTTCAGTCATCCGCAGTTGGTAAAACTGCCTCCAGAGGAAAAGAGTGTTGGTGAGAGACTTCGCCATATACAACTCCTCGAGCTTCGACCATAGCACCGTCGGAGAAGTCTCGCTCAGCACATGGATAACCACCTCATCTGCCAGGTACATGCGGATGGTACTCACCGCCTGCATCTGTAGCTGTTTCCAATCCCGCACCTCCATGGTGGTCGATTTTTCATCGCACAAGAGAGCATCGATCAACTCCTGTTGGATGAGCACGTCCTTCAACCTTGCCTGCCACAAGGAGAAATTGCTCTTACCATCGAACTTGTTGATCTCCATCTTGATTGTTCTTGTTTTCTCCATCTTCAGTCTTGCTCACCACCACTGCAATCTGCGTCCTGGTACCGCCTTACTCTGATACCACTTGTTGGATGGATGTCTGACCAGGACACCACCTCCCAAGATCCTTTCGGTACCACGCGATGCAGCAGGAAGGAAGAAGAAACAAAACAAAAAGAAAACAATCAAAATACGTGGATCAGCCACAAAAGGGCTCGCCTCCACGAGGCATACAAACTTCACTATGAAAAAAAAAAATTTACAAGAAGAAACCTCACCCTCAATCCTTGTACACCCAATTCTCTCTCACCTGAAGTTCCCCTCACAAAAGCTCTCTCTCTCTTGGAGACCCCCCTGAACCCCTGAAGAGCCTGGCGACCGCTGTCCAGGAGCCTCCTGCTCCTCTCACAGCAGCCTCACGCCTCTCTCTCTCTCCTCTGGTTCGTACGGCAGCGAGAAAACCCAACCACAGCCTCTCTGTTTCGTCACAGGACCCTTTTAAAAGGTTAAACGGAGTTTAAACTTGATTAGAGAGGGATTAGGAGTCCTAAACAAAGCCAGATAACCCCAGGACCGTCGGATCAAGACCGGGAGCCTCCTGGGCCGTTGGATCGCGCTCCGGTCCATGAAATAGTGCCATGAACCGCGAGAAACGCGTGGGAAACGCCCACGCGATCCACAGGCCCCTCCGTGGACCACCCGGTCCATGGTGGATCGGGGCAAAGGGCCAGCAGGCTGCTGGCCTGGGCCGCACCTGCGCGCGCCTGGGCCGCGCGCCCGACTGGGCCGCGGGCCTGGGTCGTGCGTCCCGCGCGCCACCGCCTGCGGCCACGCCGCTGCCACCCGCCGCCGGCGGTCCTCCACCGTCTCGATTCTCGTACCGACTTCAAAAGCTCGTATCTCCATCTGAACTCCGATTCAGGTGATCTTGATCTCGTTGGACTCCGTTTTTCGCCGCAAACTTCTTTGTGGACTCAATGTGGACTGAATCTCGAGACGTCAAATCTTAACAATGACATCTATGTAAAATCATTACAGGGCCGATAAAAAACTTGGGCTTGGTGTGTAGGCACTTTAAATAAAAGACTGGAATGCTAATACTAAAGGTGCCCGGATAAGGTTGTCCATTGGGAATGTTGGTCACTGTTGGAGCTCACAACTTTGACACTGGTGACCTGTAAGTGGTTTAAGTCTGAAAATAATCAGTAAGATGTTTTCATGATATCTGGATAGCGGTCAAGCCAAAGTTGTGTTTAGATACCTTGCACAAGCAATTCCAGTTATATGGTGATAACTAAGAATATTTGCAGATTAATATACCATCTTCTGCTGGAAAATGTTTAAGGAGTCTGCAGCCTGATATAAAACATAATCAGGATGTGAAAATTATGCAACCTGTAAACAAAGTTATTGAAGCCCATGGTTCAGGTCCTTCCCTCCATTTTGTGTTCCTAGTAAATGTATAATGCTTATACAAATCCCACATCCAGCATTTGGAAAGAAAGCAACAACATTGGTATACTTACATTAACTGATCGAACCCATGCTAAAATCCCATAGCTTCTTCGCCAGATTCGTGTCAGCAGCATGAGATTTAAGTTCGGCTTCATTGCAGTCAACAAAATACCTACCACTCACTCCCTGGACTTGTGGATGCAATGCCAAGTAACATGTTGTGGCCGCACCCTGTTGTGGATAGAGAATGAAACCACGTTGACATGCTATCAACTCAAGATAAGAGAAAAATGAAACCAAACCTGTTACTATTCTAAATCATATTTCATTGATTGACAAGCTTAGAGTGAAGGACCACATTGAACGAACTTCTCAGGTGGCAATTTAGCATATATTCATTAATTATAATGCCTTAATGGATTCTGAGATTTTTATAATCATAACAGGAAGCACACCCTATCTTCTTGGTTATGGTTCTTTGATGGCATGCTTAGAATTAAGAGGATAATAAAAGATACTGATGTGACAAATGCAATAGGCATGACTTCAACAATCTATAATGCTGGATACATAGGAGCTCTGCCTTCCAACTGCAGGATAAAGGGAAGATTGAGGTACACGAGAAGGTATCTGAGTGTAATATTGAATGTTTCTTTCCCTATTCTATGCCTTGATGTTGATACAAGATGCACCTTCATATCCTTTATGTTGACGCATTACAGCTTTCTGAGAGACATATGCAATGAGTTGTCTTATAACCTCTAAATCCACCCTTATGAATCTTCTCATCATTTTGACATAACCATCAAAATTAGTTACTTAATAAATATTAAATGCTGACCAGAATATGACTTCCTTGCCGGTCCATGCCATCTTGTTGAACTATACCAAATTATTGCAAATCCTATGGGACAGCGCTGTCTCAATTTTTTCATGAAATGGAATATGCCGCCATCTCATCCATCCCGATACTTGGGACAGAGGATGTTCCAAGACATTCCGATCAGAATACTGGGATGCTAGTGGAATGATCCTGTTCTGACATACGGGTTAGTATCCCATCTCGATGTCTCACTGGGACTTGAATCCTTGGTCTATATGACTTAGCAATCCTCCACACCAAGCCAATCTTCACTCCACACCCCCCCCCCCCCCGAGATGACATGGCACATGTTAGTACTTTTGTGCATGATACTTTGTCCTTGATATGGACTACACCACAATGGGCTGCTTTGAAATAAGTGTAACGCCAAGGACCTCACCCAAAAGGGGATTACAAAAGGTTTTTATTTGGGATCCTTGGTCCAGCTTAAGTATCCAAGAATTCCCCAATGAACAACCTCATGTGTGATTGAATACATGCTCATGAAAATGCTTGCATATTTCCTTGTTTAAACCTTGGCATCCTTGCCATAGGATGTCCCATCAAAAACATGATCATGAGCTTGTGGTCATCCCTAAAAGGGTATTGATATCATTTGTAACCATCCAGGACCTCCAAAAAAGGGCTCCACAGAAGGTTATATTTGGGGTCCTTGGCCCTCCTTAAGTGGGCATTCCATACACACATCTAATGTGCAACCAAAAATATTCCAACATAGAGCCTTATGTAGGAAAAACGTATGGCATTCATGCTAGATCTTTAAAATTTTTTTAAGCAATGGAACAAACTAATCTAGCATGCATCTCGTAGATCTCATCTCATGAGATCGAATCTATCATGTCCTTAAGATTTAAGCATAAAATTAATATATGAAAATCATAAACATGAAGATCTCATCTTCACCTTTGCACGGATAGTTATTTACCATGATTTAATGATCATAGAATCTCTTCAGATTCCTTGAAGAGCCGCACAAATGTCCGACCTTCACAGATATCCACGGGAACGATCTAGGAAGCTCCTCTTATGCTTCTTCTACAAGAAACCAGCATGCACCTCTAAGGAAAGGAGGAAGAAGAAGAGAGAACTCCTCTCTAAGCAAGACCCCAACCCTTAGCGTGTAGGAGGATGTCTTGATGCCTTGGATGTGGAAGCCAAATAACACCCAACCCTTGGGCGTGGAGGCATGAGGAAGAGAGGGAAAGAGGAGAGTGCGTGAGGCTAGGAAGAGGGGCGGCACCTTTTGGATCACCCAGTTAAGTTTTGAGATCACATCTCAAGGCCCTTTTATAGACCTAAAAGAGTCCTACTTGGTTTAGGACTTTGATCAAATCAAATCCTTATCTCATAAGGACTTTTGACCAAAACCAACTACTCCCATAAGGACTTTATGGTGCCCTTTCTTTCTCTTTTTGGCATCCAAGATCTGATAGGGCGTGCGCCCCATCTAGCTCTCCTAATCCTTGTTGCATAAGGCCAAAGGGGGCACCAACAGTTGGCGCCCCATAGATCCAATCCAATTGGGCACGAGCCCAATTTCCTTCAAGCTCAATGTTGATGGAAAACCAACTCTTGGCTTCCATATTGCATGCAATTGACTTGATTCAATCCCTATCTCATAAGGATTCAAGTCTAATGAGGATTTTGAGTTTACCATGTGCTAACATGGTTTTCCTAAATCCAATAGGATTTCACAAATCCTAACCCAATTGAAACCTTTTGAACTTAATTGCACAATCCTAGACCAATTCTCTTTATGTATGACCCCGTAGGTTCAATTCTGTCTGGTAGCAGGATATATTATGATCTCCATCAACAATATCATTAAAACTCCTTTCAATGAATTGGAATACTTCCAATTTAGTCAATTTGAGAATTATTGATCATCGAAATAATTCTCAATTGGTCCCATAATCCACTAGTGATACCTAGCAGTATGTATGGCAAGCCAGTGAACTGAATAGATGAACCTCTAAGTACAGTTACCGTATGATTTGATTCTTCTATCGTGAGTCCCGACAAGACAGATAATGGATAACTCGTTAATCTCATCTGTTATATGTAAGACTCAATCAACCTGAGTTCTTTATAAAAAATTTATGAAAATCCCTTTCCATCATTCACACTTGCTATGGCCATGGACTTTCAAACTCAGTTTCATGATCCATATAGGACTTCTCCTTTTCTATCAAGATCGATAGATACCATCTAGATGCATATCCTATTCCTATAATGAACCTACTGCAGTCAATATACATCTTAAGATTCTATATGGTTAGGAGATTGAGTTATGGTGTAGTCAAACTACAGCAACCTCAATATGAATAGTCGAGGGACCGCAGGTCAGAGAACTATTCACACTACTGCAGCATCAAGTATATTACTAACGAAAGAAGATATCCAAGTGACTACTCGTGTTGGTCACGTTCGATACTCTTGTTCTCTAACAACCACCTGCACTTTCACTTCAATTTTCCCACACTGTAGACTCAAGACTCATCTATCCCTAAAGAAAGTGATCTGTGCACCAATCTATCCGGATCAATCACCGTTTTCGTGATGATCCTTCTATTGGGAGCAATTTATGAAGTAACCATCAATGACACATGTCTCAAATTTTCAACTCTTGAGAATATGTCATGATCTTGTTAATTCATTCGACGATTCATACACACATTACACAATATGAATGAAAAAATAATCCAAATTTTATTTCATTAATAAGTCAAAATTACAAATTATGCCCTGAGAAAGATTACTTGTGTCACCTAATTGGCTTCTAGGACATACATCTAACACCTTGCACATTCCCTAGAAGAGACCAATTCAAAAGGGTCCGTGTTGCACTATCTCCTAATCACATGAGCTATAGGCTAGGTAGACATTGATACCACTTGTAACGATCCAAAACCTCACCCAAAAAAGGCTAGCTAGAAGGTTATTATTTTGGGATCCTTGGACCTGCTTAAGTACCAAAGATATGCACACTCAATATGGAGAGTAATCACATGTCCATGTGGGTCCTCACTATAGGATAATCCATTGCTCCTATGTTAGATTCTTCTGCCACATGGTACTCATCCTCAACCTCTTTGATCGGCACTTTAAGGTTGCTAGTTTTCCTAGTGTTTAACTTGATCTTGCAATTTTATATGACCTCCAAACAATTTACATTGTATTATAAGTCAATAATGTAATTTTATAATGAACCTTGGCTATTTCATAAAGAAACATGGATCTTTAAAGACATCATCAGATGATTTTGATCCAACATGATATTGACATTGTACAGGATTAGCAATGACGGTTAAGCTTGAGAAATTCCAGTCACCATAAGTTCAGAAAACATGACAAAAATTTACTCGAACCAATTTGCTTGTTCCTTGTCACCTTCATCTAGCTTTACTTCTAACATAGCATATCAAAGTGGTTATTCTGTATGTATAATGCCAAAATAGCATGGGCATCATTGTAGAATTTTTGACCAAAAAATTAAGTCAAAATTGTTTTGTATTGTCAATAACCTTCCAAGTTTCAACATTCATTAAGACAGTAACCTTTACTGCTCAGGTTCTGAACAAACATAAGTATATTTAATGAAAATAAATGATAATATGATGAATATTTAGCCATAATATTTTACCATGCCAACCATTCAGAAAATAAATATTTGTTCTTAGCAGTCCTACTTGTCAGGTTTTGACAGTTCTTTCTAATTTAGGAAAGTGATGAGGGTAGCCAACTCAATCTCTATGATCATAAAGTTGACCTTCAAAGGAAAAATAAAATTGTTCATAACCATCTAGGTTATGATCAGTTTGTCTCGACAATTGCAGCATGCAAATGTACTGAATAGCTGTTCCAGTCAACCAAACTCCATAACATGATGGATCCAAGTCAATACGGACTGGTCCATTTAGATCCCATCAAGAAATTCTTGAATAGAAGTATAATGGAATGCAAACAAGCTCCAGATTTTGATGATTAATGAATTGAGAAACTTTCTGCATTTAAAGCAGAATGATAAGGTCGTGCCTGACAGGAAAATGGAAAAGATTGCAAAGCAAGGCACGTCCCAGCTGCCAACTCAAGGCCATGCCTCAGCTCCTTTTGCTGGATCCCACTTTCTGGTGCCCTTTCTCTAGAAGTTTAGAATCATTGACAGGGAAGGCCCAAATCCTATAGAGAGAGAAAAAAGATCTGATGGCCCAACCCATGAATCCCATGGGATTTTGGGCCCAAACATCCAAACAGGCCCTTGTTTAATAATTCCCAAGGGGTTTGCTATGATCAACAAGGGTAAATTGTTGTTTGGCTGCTAGGCATACACTCTAGACAAATGAATTTTAAAGAGCAGAGTGTTTGACCTGGTAGGTTTTTCCAAACCTTCCCCCAATTTCTTTCCATTCTTTCCTTCCTTTTCTGCCTTCTTCAACTACCCAGAACCCATGCTGATGTAATATTGTTTCATACATGTGTATATATATATATCCTCCTTACATAAAAAGCCATTTAAATCTGATTTCCTTAGGCCTAGGGGTGTTTGTGTAATTGATCTATGCCTTTAAGGTAATGCAGGACGATCTAAACTTGTGCAAATGGTATGCTTTGTTGCTCTCCAAACCAATGATTAGTTAGGATGGAAAACCACCTGGTAGGTGATAGTTAGACAGCGACTTTTTAAAATTTAAACAATAATTCAATAAAAATTTTAATAACCTGAAAGACAACATTTTGTTGTAATTCAAGCACATGAAACACCCTTAATATCCTAACCTAACACATAAGAAATTTTTGTATAAAGATACAACAATATGAAGTGCATGAAATCCATTTCATCTAGTATATATCTCTTTTAAATATATAGATTAAGCTAAGGTTTTAAATTCCATGGGATGGGGCTATCCTCGATTTTCTTATAGAACAGGACGCGCTGCCGTCCCGCCCTATCCCGACACTTGAGACTGAGGATGTCCCAAGACATCCCAATCGGGATGCTGGGATGCTAATGGGACGGCCCTATCCGGACACATGAGGTGCTACCTCATCCTGACGTACCGTGAGACGTCCAGCTGGAACCTAAATCCTTAGACCAAGCATATACTCCAATATTCTAATAGAGATATTACTGAACAGCAAGGCATGCAGCCATGTACTGATACGATGTAACCACAGCATTCAACGTTAAAAATAAAAATAAAATAAAGTAGTAGTAGTAGTAGTAATAACAACAACAACAACAACATGCAATGCCTGCTCCACTCACCTGTTGAACATTTTTCATCACATTCAACACATATTTGCTGACTGCGGTGACAATACCTGTGATAGACAAAAAGGAGCAAAATATTAGCATTTAAGTTTCTCACCCATGCCTGTCACATCCTTAGTGCTAAATCACAAGTCAAGAGATTCAAAAACAAATTGATATTGAAAATATGATATGATTGAATTTGAATGGTTGATGTGGTATTAGTCTTCCTATTGTTTTGTTGTGGTTTGGGGTATCTATCTGCTGTATTTTTATAGGGTATGTAACTGCCACTTATATGTTTAGCAGGAGAATCAGCCCTCAGTAGAACACCGCTAACGTTCACAAAATACAATTATTGCTAAACTTATAAACAGGTGTTCTCTCCAACTCCTTATCTGCAAATATATTTATGTGATTCCAACTAAATGTTCTAACCTGTAAAGAATTTAATCATATTGATGTAAATGAACCAAAAAGAAATCTAATTACGAAATTTTTTGAGAAGAATGCATATATTTGCAGAGGCTATACTTCTCAGGTCATGAGTTTATGCAGTATAATGACATTCCACTAATATTACCCAGGAAAGTAAGTAGGTGGCACAGATAATGCTAAAATTATAAAACATTAAGATGAGCCAACCAGCTTATTGAGTGGATAATAATGAGACAGATGTTTTGATTCATAACAGAAATACCACTCACTTGGTTCAGTGTTTCATTTGGCTCTTTTGCTCATTTATGTGGAGATGAACACAACTCCCCATATCAAAAGTCACAATCTTCGATCTTCATTTAGAATCTTTCCAAGTCGAGGAAAGGGTTGCTCTTTAAGATAACTTAAAATGATGACCAGTAAGATAAATCTTTCAGCCTCCTAACTAGCCTTAAAAGTTTTGTGGTGATCTCCCCTGTTGCTTAGATTTGCCTTGGCCAGGAATATAACACCAATTTCTGGAGTGTTGTTGTCCAACTGATAACTGATTGCAGAACTTGCTCAATCCTTCCATGGAGGCTTCACAATTTAAAAAGTTCTTGCACTATAGCCAGATTGATAGTAAAAGGCTTTGATGATGATGATGATGATCCAAATACTCACTCTAGCATGGAGCACACCAAGTTAATCCACATCTCATTAATTTCTTTTTGGACTCAATAAAACATCAAAGAGTTCTATTTTCAAATATACCTTCAACATATTTTTGAGTTCTTAATGATCTAGGATATTCAAAAAGAATCCAATTTTTCAATTATGCAAAGCTTGTAGCAGACTCGTTAACCTTGAAGAAGGAAAACTATGGATGGTGGTCAAGTTCCTCAGCCACATAAAAAGCAGTTTGGAAAAGAAATTCTCAATTCCCTGGCCCTTGAATATGTCTAGAGATGATTTAATAAGCCCACTGACTGCTAGCTTCACAAATATTTGTTTAACCCAGGGTTTGACATGCAAATATCAGACCTGTACCAACCAACAGTGGATATTCTATGCGCTATATTGCATGCCAACTTGACAAAGGGTATGATACATATTTAGACAGCAGTTATATCCTTGGTATTGCCTGTTTTAGCCTCGAAAATTACCCTCTTTCCTTTTTTCTTGCATTTTGTTGACATCACAATATGTTTGTTCAAGATTATGCTAAGACTATTAATTTATGTGCCTTAGTCATCTTATTCGATGTGTGTTAAAGTATTTACATTGGTACAAGATGTTGATGAAAAATCATACTTTATCAAGAATTTTGCTAATAGGTCATAACTTAGGATTATTACAAATCAACTGATAAGTTTATATCAAGTACAAACTAATACCAAAAATTTTTCTAATTTTTGGTGCACATAGTAAAAGAAACTATATGATAAAAAAATGACATTCGCCACAAGCAATGATCTTCATTTTTTATATTATAGTTTATTTATATTGATGGCTTAATAATGATAAATCCCAAGAGTCCATGGATTTAAGTAAACAAATTATTTATATATCAAAAAGTCCATTAATATTATGAAAATATGTTATTTCTAAAGAAATATTATTCAATTTTCTCAATCATGTAATTTCATAATAATTATCAAAAAGATTATGTTATGTTGTTTATAAACTAATTTTTCCTTTAATAAATTGTTAGCATTTTTCATCCTAGTTACTTTTCAAATGATCATATATGCTTAATTAAGTACATAATTTTTTTCTTGTCAAGTTTAATAGTTAAGCTTTCAGTATCCTTTAATTTTCCTGATTAATGAAAACCTAAAACAGTCTTGGAAGTAATCCAGCATTTACACTCAAATTTAACTAGCAATTTAGTCATTATAGTAGCTTATAAAAATTTCATTTTCAAGCCAAGAAAACCCTTGAAAGTCCTCTTGAGTGGTACCAGGTAGTACTGCTTTGTTTGATGGCTAGTATCTCTTAGTTCGATGCAGGTTGGGGTTGGTTCAGACCCAATCCATTCCCAATATAGATTGACGTGAGCAAGGGCCTGGTTTGGCATATCTTGAGGCATACCATCTTTGGACAGATATGGTTAGATACTATCAGATTAATATGCTTGGCTTTTCAAACCTTGGATTAAACACGTTTACATAAGATTAATTTTTGAAGAAAAAGGTGAATTGGTTCTTGAAGTCTAAAAATCAGAACTGGAATTAATGCTCATACATTTGAACAAGTGATGAAGCTTGTTTTATGGCTGGTCGAAGAGAGAAGGTTGTGATAAACATGAAGAAGGTTAGAGCTTTAAGAAGATTTTTTAAAAAAAATGGAGCATATTGAATTTTTTGGGTGATAGCAGGGGGAAATAAGCAACAATATACGCTATTAGATGGTTTCAAATCGAAATGTTAACAGTTTTCGCTCCATAATAGTTCAAAGCATTTTTTATCTTTCAGAAGAAGAAAAATGTTTGGCTTAATATTTTTAGGAAAGCAAGTGTAGAAGGAATAAACTGATAAAACTTAGAAAAGATAGGTAGATGATACAAATTAAGGAAATAATAGGAGAAAGAAGACCTTAGTTGCCAACAAAGAAAGTGGCACCATCTTTAACTGGCTGGTTTGGGTTGTACCAAATTGAGATGGTGTGGAACCAGGACAATTCCTGATTTCGGTTTTGGACAAGGCACGAACTAGAGTCCAAATTGAGCGGAGCTGCCCAATTCTGCTCCGTTGGCTCAATAATGACCGGCACCTACTACTTCAAGGGCTGTCACAAATTAAGAGAGGAGAAAGGCCCTCCTGAGCCTTTCTCCTCTTGTTTCGTAGCAGGAGGCATGCGGAAGTGTGGAGGAGGTGAGGGAAAGCAGGGAGTCATTTTTAGCCTCAATCTAAGCCCTAGCAACACGAAATCCCCTCCCTCTATTTGTTTTTATTTAAAAGCCTAAATTGGACAAAATTTAAAATAACAAGCAGAAATCATGCCAAAATTTTGTATTTTGGCATGATTTCACGATATACTATAGATATAAGTATGATCTAAAATAAGTTTTTAGATTAAAAATATATTTTCATAAAAATTATTAAATAATATTCATAATTTAAAAAAATTTGTATCATGTTTGTCATGGTGTATACTACTTGTATTTTTTTTGACAAAAAATTGTTTAAATTTGGGCATGTTTATAGCTGCCCTTATATAAGGCCAAATTTAAACAAATTTCCAAAATAATTGGTCAATAAAGCATAAGCATGGGCTGTAAAAGATATGCATAGTGCCCCTGATAGGATGCTGCGATAGTCTAGATAAAAATATATTTATAAAATCTTTTAATTAAATATAGTTTTTAAAAAAAATAAATATATAAATAATTGTGGAAAAAGGGACAGGATCACACAATCACTGGAATCCATTTTATTTTCTATAAAAAAACTGTTTCCTTTTTTATCTGGATTAGGAATATTTTATAAATATTCTAGGAATATCCTGTAATTAGTGTAGGATATTATTTCCTAGTTTGTTATATTTTCTGCCTATAAGAGGAGAGAAGTGACTGTAGCTGTATATATAGAAATAAACAATCATTTTCATGTTTTTTATGGCATCAGAGCAGGATGATATTCTGCTCCTGTGGTCGTCCTAGCGCAGCCGCCACCCATACACCGTCGCCGCCCATACGCCGCCACTGCTGTCCTATTTTTTCTTCACCATGTCTGACGTCTCCTCCCAATCAACTCCGTCCACTCTTGGGTCCCTTCTACTGTTGAATCTCATCCAGTCCAAATTACCACCATTTGACTCAATGGTGATAACTTCTTACGCTGGTCTCAATTGGTACGTATGTATGTCCGAGAAAGAGGCAAAATCGGCTACTTGACAGGAGATACATCGGCTCCGGACAATGCAGATCTGACTATCCAACCTGAGATGCTAAAAACTTAATGGTAATGACTTGGCTTGTGAATTCTATGGACGAGGATATTAGTTTCAATTACATTTGTTACCAGAATGCTAAGGAACTGTGGGATAATGTTACCCAAATATATTCTAATTTGGATAATCGATCTCAATATATGAACTTACTCTGAAACTTGGAGAAGTTCGGTAAGGAAGTGACGCTGTCACCAAATACTTCCATTCTCTAAACAAATATGGCAAGATCTAGACCTGTTTAATGATTATGAGTGGAAGTCTCCTAACGATTGCAAACACAATCAAAAAATTATGGAGGCTAATCGAGTCTTCAAATTTCTTGCTGGACTCAATGTCAAATTTGATGAGGTTCGAGGAAGGATTATTGGATGAAATCCTCTACCTTCACTCCATGAAGTTTTTTCAGAGGTTCGTCGGAGGAAAGCCGCAGATCAGTAATACTCGAAAAAAAGAATAATGGCACAAGTGGTCTGACTGAGAACTCCGCGCTGGTTGCTGCTGAAGCTAATGCTAGTGGATAGAGTGCCCCTGATCAACACATGTAGGATGAGAAGCCTCAGATATGGTGTGATCATTGTAAAGACTACGTCATACTCGAAAAACTTGCTGGCTGCTTTATGAAAAACCAGCCAATTGGAATCAAAATCTAGACGATCACAAACCACTGCCACTGTAGATGACACGGGTCCATTTAACAAAAAGCGGATTGATCAACTTTTGAAACTGCTAAAGGCTAATCCATCATCATCTGGTACACCTAATTATTCTTTGGCCCATTCAAGTAGAAATTTCTCAGCCCTTTCAGTACTTTGAATTCCGTTCCATGAATCATTGATTTAGGGGCTTCTGATCATATGACCAGTTTGTCAAATCTATTTTTTCATATACTTCTTATTCTGATAATGAAAAAGTATGAATAGCAGATGGTAGTCTTTCATCTATTGCAGGCAAAGGCCTAATCAAAATATCTGAAAATATTAGTCTTAAATCAGTACTTCATGTCCGAAAACTTGCTTGCAACCTGTTATCTGTCAGTAAATTTTTGAAGGACTCTAATTGCGTGTTATCTTCTGTGGCTCCTATTGTACATTTTAGGACCAGATTTCAGAGAAGATTGACAATGCTAGAGAGATAAGCGGACTATACTATTTCAATGAGGATTTCCTTGGTAATAAAAAAGCTTAAGAGCTGAGTAGTACTTGTTCAATTTCTGTTTCTGAACAATTAATGCAATGGCACCTTAGACTAAGCCATTCTAGTTTTCTTTATTTAAGACGCATATTTCCTAAATTGTTTAAAGGAGTGGATTATTCTTTGTTTCAATATGAAAGTTGCCATTTATCTAAAGATCATCGTGTAAAATTTGTTTCAAAATCTTATAGTCCTTCCAAACCATTTTACTTAATACACAGTGATGTTTGGGGACTGTCAAAGGTTACAACTTTATCTAAAAAAAGGTGGTTCGTAACTTTTATTGATGATCACACTAGGTTGTGTTGGATTTACTTACTAAGCAAAAAATCTGAAGTGGAAAGATTTTTCAAAGAGTTCTATTATATGATTGAAACTCATTTAATTCAAAAATTTGCATTCTTCGATCAGACAACGGAGCTAAGTATTTTAATGTGTTTAAAAAATTTTAAAAGATAAAGGCATTCTACATCAATCAACATGTCGTGACACTCCCCAACAAAATGGTATTGCTAAAAGAAAAAATAGGCACTTGAAGTTGCTAGGGCCCTCATGTTTTCTATGAATATTCCTAAATTCCTCTGGGGAGATGCTGTTTTAACTGTCTCCTACTTGATCAATAGAATGCCAACTTATGTTTTGAAATTTAAAACCCTTTATATACTTTAAAGACATCTTTTCCGAATTTTCGATTGTACTATAAGTTGCCTTTAAAAATATTCAGATGCATTTGTTTTGTTCATGTTCCATAATTTTTTCGATCCAAATTGGATCCCCAGGCTAAAAAATGTGTTTTCATTGGATATGCTCCAAATAAAAAGGGGTATAAGTGTTTTAATCCACTAACAAAGAAGACTTATGTAAGCATGGACGTGTCTTTTATGGAAAAACAACCTTATTCCAATAAAAATCATCTTCAGGGAGAGAATATTGAAGAAAATAATTTTTGAAAAATTTCTGAACCACTACCAAATTTCATTGAAACTTTAATTCACTTTGATAAACAAACCAAGGAAATAATTGATCCAAATAATGAAGAAAAAGATTTGTTTAGTCCACAGGCGTCAGGCATGATGGAATCTAAAATAGCGGAGAATTACTACACATGGATCTGAGTAATCCGAAACCTAAACTTCAGGTTTATACTAGACGAAAACCTCAGAAAAGTATTATTGATCCAAATATATCTCTTGCAACTGGTAAATCAACACCCCTGAATGATGGTCTCCTATGAATGATGGTCCTTCTTTCACTAAAGATAATTCTAAATCTATTCTTGAGTTGTCTGACCTTGATGTTCCAATTGCCCTCAGAAAAGGAACAAGATCCTATACCAATCATCCTATTGCCAAGTATTTGTCTTATCAAAAATTGTCCTATATCCATAAAGTATTTATTTCAAATATTTTAACCTGCATATACCAAAATCTATTTAGGATGCCCTAGGTGATCTGGATTGAAAATTAGCAGTGGAGGAGATGAATGCTCTTGAAAAGAATGAGACTTGGGAGATTGTAGAACTACCAAGAGGCAAGACAACGGTAGGATGCAAGTAGGTCTTTACTATAAAGTGCAAGACAGATGGAAGCATTGAAAGGTACAAAGCCAGACTTGTTGCCAAGGGGTTCGCTCAAACTTATGGTATTGATTATCAGAGATCTTTGCCCCAGTTGCAAAAATAAACTCAATCCGAGTTCTTTCTCTAGCAATAAACTCCAATTGACCTCTATACCAACTTGATGTAAAAAATGCCTTTCTAAATGGAGACTGGAGGAAGAAGTGTTTATGGATCTATCACCCGATTTTGAGGACTTGGAGACCAACAAGGTATGTAGACTGAAAAAATCCTTGTATGGACTCAAATAGTCACCTAGAACATGGTTCGAAAGGTTTGGGAAGGCAGTAAAAAGCTACGGTTATATCCAGAGTCAAGCTAACCATACACTGTTCTTTAAGCACTCGAAAACCGGTAAACTAGCTATTTTGATTGTGTATGTAGATGATTGATGATGATAGTGCCGAAATTGTAGAACTTAAAAGAAAACTTGCACAAGAGTTTGAGATCAAACACTTGGGGGCTCTAAAGTACTTCCTTGGCATGGAATTTGCAAGATCCAAAGAGGAAAACTTCATCAACCAACGAAAGTATGTCTTAGACTTAATGAAATTGGAATGCTCAGATGCAAGATAGTCGAAACTCCAATAGAGCCCAACTTGAAGTTGCAGCCTATAGAAACCAAGGAGGTGGTAGATAGAGAAAAGTACCAAAGACTTGTGGGTAAACTCATCTATTTATCACATATTCATCCTGATATAGCTTTTGCAATAAGTGTGGTAAGCCAATTTATGCATTCACCAGGATCAAAACACTTTGAGCTATCTACAGAATCTTAAGGTATCTAAAAGGGATACCTGAAAAGGAATTGCTATTTCAGAACAAAGGACATTTGCAAATAGAAGCTTACACCGACGCAGATTAGACAGAAAGTATAACTAATAGAAGATCAACTTCCGACTATTGTACTTTTGTGGAAGGTAATCTTGTCACTTGACGAAGCAAGAAATAGAATGTGTAGTCAGAAGTAGTGCTGAAGCTGAGTTCCGTTTAGTAGCCCATGGAATTTATGAGGTGATATGGATAAAAAGATTACTTGAAGAATTAAAATTTTGTATCCCCTCACCAATAAAAGTCTACTGTGATAATAAAGTTGCCATCTCTATTGCTCACAACCTAATCCTCCATGACAGAACAACGCATGTAGAAGTGGACAAACATTTCATCAAGGAGAAGCTTGACAATGGAATAATTTGCATGCCATACATTCCAACAATTGATCAAATTGCTGATATTCTTACAAAGGGGTTGTATAAGAAAAATTTGAGGATCTAGTAAGCAAACTTGCTACGGAAGATATCTTTAAGCCAACTTGAGGGAGAGTGTAGGAAAAGGGACCGGATTACATAATTAGTAGAATCCTTTTTTTTTTTGTAAATGAATGTTTCCTTTTTTGTCTAGATTAGGAATATTCTGTAAATATTCTAGGAATATCTCGTAATTAGTGTAGGAGATTATTTCCTAGTTTGTTATATTTTCTCTGCCTATAAGAGGAGAGAACTGACTGCAGCTGTATATACAGAAATAAACAATCATTTTTACATCTTTTAATAATATTAATAAATAATAGTAAATTAGATAATCATGAAAAATCAATATTACATAAAGAGAATTCAGAACCATATTTTCAAGAATAATCAGATTAATTTTTGCATTAACATATAAATTGTTAAACTTTTAAGTGGATTAAAATTTAAAAATATAAATTCCATAAAAAATATCATGAAAAATTGGTAAGGTATATTGATAAGAAAGTGCATCCTCATTCACAAGTCTCTCACCATAGTAGGGTCTAGGAATGGTCAGATGTACACAATGTCACCGAGATTGTTTATGATACTTAAAACAGAGTAACCTTACGGCAGCGCCAAGGCCCACCAATATCAATAAATGAGATATATTTTCTAGCATAACATGCATAGTTCTGATATTGTTTTATAATTCATCATATTTATTTAGTGAAACAATATTACTAAAATCACTAGTATGTCTTAAAACATATAATAGTAAATTAAAATGCTTATAAAATGGTATACACTCATTTTATCTAATTTATAATAATTAATAAGGTGGCTTATGATGTGGTTATCGAAATTGCAAAAATTGAACCGAAAAAGGAGGATGTTGATATTGGTTGAAAGCACGGTATAATGTTCATTGGCCACCAACATTGGAAGTGTAATTGGTGTGAGACTAAGTTAAGGGAGATGGGGCGACTAGACTAATCCAACATCTAGCGGGTAGTTGTCCTGATGGATGGCCTATAAGAAATGTCCATAAGAGATCTATCAACTAATCAACAAACACTTTTAGAACTTCGAGGAAAAGAAGAAACAAGAAGAGGCTGACTAGTATTGATTGTCGGGTAGCCAAGCCACAATCTTATCACTCTAGGGTTTGGATGACTGGGAGATATCCAATCCGAATGACATGGAGGAGGCCCAAATTCAATCTCCCATGCAGGACATTCTAAATGATCAATGGTAATGAAGATTGTCAAGTACAAAGCCTCATTTGGATCTCACAATTGGGGAGGAGGGTTTGGTTCCGGGTTCTCTCTAAGCTATAGGAAGAGCTAGTTAGTAAGAGGGGTAGTTGGCAGGGTGGTAGATGGATAGGTGCTTAAGGCTTCATTTGGCAAAGTTTTTAGGGAGCCAAGAAGCACTTTCTGGTTCTCTAAAAGCACTTTTGGATGGTATAATGATTTTAGTAAAAAATCTAGAAGTTGTTTTTGACTTGGCCAAAATGTTGAGGTCTATTTGGGAGAACCTCCATTTCAGCATTTTCCAAAATACTTTTTGGCATATGTTGGAAAGCTATTTGGGCTTTAATGCAATTTCCATGGTGATCAAAATGCCCATGAACCAATCTCATAATTACATCTTATATCATATCATATCATATATATTATTATACTATAAACATAATATAATATAATATAATCTATTATTATATCATGTTATTACATTATTATATCACATTATATTATTATAATAATGTAGTAATACATGACTATATCATATCATATTATATCACATTATTACACTATACAAAGTCTTTTATTGTCATTTTGTCATACTAAAAGTACTTTCTCAATTTGGTTACCAAATATATGTTAAAGTTCCAAAGAACTTTAGAAATATAGTTACCAAGCCGTAAACAGCCTTTCATAAAAGCTTATACTTCCAAAAGCTCCAAAAACTCTACTTCTAACAACAATCCCAAACAGGACCTAAGACTTTCAGACTTCCAATAGCAAGAAAGAAAAGGACATCAATATACTAGTAAAAGAAACCATTTATGACCAGGATCCATATACCTATACCTAATAAGGACCGAGAAGCAGCAAAGAATTGATTCAATGCTATATAAGGACTAGAATAGGGATGTGGAAAGCAATCATAGTGGCTCCACTTTAGCCACATCCCTGCAAATGCTACATCTAATACATACTGGAACAGCATGATTAGCATCATCTAGAAAGTCAATCAGAGTATTGATCCTCCTAGACCAAAGGATATATATAGTTACTTGATGTAGATACCTTGGAAGTAGATAAATGAATAGTCTTATTAGAGCAAATGGCCCACATATCAGTTGACCATGATATGTGATAGTTGGATTGGGCCTACTAGGTGAAGCATCCTTAATTTAATGATATACTAAGACAATAAGACATTCTTCCAAAAGTCAGTTGATACTTTTGGTACATCCTAAGCTTGATGGGGGAGGTTATTGATCAAATAGGGAAGGAGCACATCATACAGGTGCTTATAGATAATGAATCACAATACAAATCTACCAAAAATATTTTGATAATCAGGAGATCACACATTTCTGGAACTCATGTACCACCCACTACATTCAACTAATTCTGATGGATGTATGCACAATCTACAAAGTAAAGCTGGTGGTGGAGATGTCCTAGACCATCATGAAATTCATGCAAAACCACGCATGGGTATTGGTTTCGATGAGGAAGCACACTGAGGGGGATCCTATGGCCAGCAATCACTCACTTCCTAACATGTACGCTGCATTGCACTTAATAGCCTTGTTGAAAAGAAGGTAGACCTGTTGTGTATCCTCGTGAGTGTAAAGTGGTAGGACTATAGATATGCTCTTCATGGCATGGACTGGAGCCATGTGGAGGCATTATTGACAGGCACCCTATTTTGGAATGGGTCAAGTAACTAGGTAGTGCACTTGCACCACTACATCAAGTGCTAAGAATTGTTAATAGCGAGAAGTATCCTTGGATGAACTTCCTTACCATATAACACTAACGACCAAGACCGAGATTAGAGAGGCCGATCCAAAACATGCTAATGATTATAACAACATCATTAAGGAGAGGTAGGATACCTAGATAAAGGTAACGAATTGCATCTAGCAAGTAATCCAAATACACACCTTTCCTACCTCAATGTTACTGCAATTATAAGTACTATCATGCGACATATTGTTTGCTAATTAAATCAAATACATGTCTTGGCAGCTTACTAAATCTAAAGTTTCCAAGTACAGTTGTAAGAGCAGGCTTAGGTGAGAATATTTTAACAAGAGCAAAATATGACTTATAAGAAAAGGCTTAGGCGAGGATCTTCTAACTATGCTGCAAAATATGATTCGTAAGATGAAGCCTAATACCATCACTACTGTGTGATGCATAGATGAGGCAAGTTGAATTTAATGGGACACCACTATAGGGAATAACACTATGTCTGGACAAACATGCAAAATAATGTCATGAATGGTGTGTGCTTTATAGACTAAAGCATTTAGGAAGGGCTTGTATAACTTTTTTGATAAGGCAGCTATGATAAGCAAACTACATATGAATTAATCCAGGTATTCTTAGAAATCAAGTCTAATTCAACTAATATTTTATAATAAATTGTATCTAATATGTGATATACATGATTGCATTTGTAGCTGAATGGTGGCTCCATCTTGTTGAGACATCCAAACAACACAGGTGCATAGCAGTCCAGATCCTCTCATAGATGGTCTCCTCTAGCAGTTATGAGCATAACCGGTCAATTTTTTCCCTAATAAATGTAAGCAGCAAAATCGTCTAACCTAGAGGTGACTAAATGACCTAGCATACGTGCATTACAATCTATGGCATAGATTTAGTGCATTATGGAGGTAGAATTAAAATATAATGACTTTGTATATGATGAAGATCTTATGATTGGTTAGCTGGAGCGCTAGCATAGCCAGCTAGAGCTTGATGAGCCAAGACCACCTTCTAGACTAAAAACTAACACACAAAGCATGCTGAGATGAACGCAGAGCAATGGACAGAGTGGCACATGCCACATAGCCAACTGACACCCAACAACAACTACAAAGGTCAAGTGGGAGCCAATTAGGATCATCGCATGACTTTATATCAGAGATGCAAGCTAAGGATATGACTGGCAGATGCCAAGAAGTGGTTACCATAGTGCACGGACCAGTCAGGATGGAAGAGTTAGCTAGGGTAGTGGGCCTAGATGAGCCACCGAACAGAGTCAAACATGGTGAGATAAAAAAGAAAGAAGCATTTGCTTAGATCCACTCAGACTCGGAAAAAGAACAAAAACACAGTTTGGTGATATATTAGATTTATGACAAGCCAGTTCACTAGGACATCAAGATTGCTAAGCCCTTGGATGATTGATTGCCTCAATCATCTCTTCATAAAAGCAATGATGAAAAGAACTGTCCAAGTGATGACACATTTGGTTGCCTAGGTGGCACTAGTGGAACCTTGGATGCCTTAGGATCCAATGGATACTCTAAATTATCATCAGATGCCAAAACCTATTTTGTACGGTCAAAATAATACGACCCATATGAGTACACTTCATGTGACGCTTCTTATTCGAGTGGCTATTGAGCATCTATTCCAAGGTGTGGCTATCCAAGCTAGAAAGATTGCTAGATGCAGGGATAGCCTATAGTATCTAGGTTGGAGTCATGTCCCAAGACCAGATTATGAACAAGATCCTAACATTTATGAGTGCATAAACACTCCACAAGAGATTAGATGTGAGTATGTATTTTATAATTTAAATTTATTTAACATATATCATTTTAAGTTATAATTTATTAAATTATCTATTTTAAATTATTAATTTTGCACGAAGCACATGGCATAGGCATCTCGAGATCTCTATCGAAGAAAAGTTTTTGAAACCAAAAAAAAAACTTTAAAAACTAAAAAAGAGAGAGAATAAAATATTGAAAAAGGATTAAGACAAGGTTCACTATATTGGTGTATGCCACCATATACTAGGCATATTGTAGCATAACACACTGAATCAAGACTCGGTATCAAAGTCAAACCAAATCAAGATTTAGTAAACCAGACCAACTCCCATACCAAGCATACCGACATTGTACCACTATGATGCGGATACAGGGTCCAGTAACAAGATTGGAAACCTTATTTAAAACCTTGAAATGATACCATATCATTACACTTCTGCATAACTTGTGTTAGTACAATACAGTACGGCATTGTACTAATTCGGTACCTAATCGGGACAACACCTGATACCATGAAACTTTGGTTGCCACAGTTGGGAATGAGTAAAGAAGTGGATACAGGAGTTGGTGGGAGGTAAAAATAATATTTAAAAGCAATATAAGACTCCAAGGGGCTTCTAAAGCAGGTATATTATCCTATCCTAAGTATAAGATCCCTATTACTATGAAGCACATGCGGATATGAAATTTTACTTGATGAAGGGAGAATAACACAACATTTAGTATAGTCAATGGCCCACACAAGAACTTGATGTTGTGAGTAGGCCTTGTCACATCACACAACAAACATGCTATTCTTTTTCGGTTGATGAAAAAACTTCCAGGTCCTTTATATGTCCCTTACTTTTCATGAAAAGCCATGTAATGCATGCCAGCCCCATAGAAGTCATTTATGTAAAGATAGTGTGTGGATGTGTGAGGAAGAGAGAGATGGGGCTTGGTACAACATGAATGAGAGAGAGATTAACATCATGTCAGAAAAAAATAAAAAAAGAATGAGAGATAAAAGCAAGGATTGTGGAACCTTCCCAAACCGCTTGGTTTGGGGTGTACCTAGCCATGTTGGCAGTGGATCAGGATGGTTTCCACAGTCAAAATGAGATATCGGCAAAGGAGAGGGAGAGGGAGAAGGAAAGAGAGGAAAAGAAAGAAAGAGAGGGAGGGAACAATCCGGTAGCTCTCCCTCTCCCCCTCTCTCTTTCACTCACATTCTTCCTCTCCCTCGCCCTTGCTATCATGTTGGTAGAGGCTCTCCCCCTCTCTCTTTCACTCACATTCTTCCTCTCCCTTGCCCTTGCTATCATGTTGGTAGAGGCTCCACCGGCCTTCACCATCTCTCTCCCTCCCTTCTTCCCTCTCCTTCTCCCTCCCTTGCCCCCCTCTCTCTCTTTCCTCTTGTGTTCTCCCTCTCCTCCACCCTCTCTATTGTGTCGGTTCGGGCCTAGCATGGAATTGCATGGGGATGTATCAAATTGTGCCACCGGCTGACCGATCCTGGACCAGGTATTGGCGCAGTGAACCTTGGATAAAAGTATATCATCTCAAGTTTAACAAAATAAAAGGCTATGACTTTTTGCATTTCAAAATTGTCGATTTCTAATAGCAAGAATATTTACATGGCGATCCTTGGGAGAAAATATAGCAACTTGCTCCCCTTTGTTGTCCTAAATCCAGATTATAGTGCATGATAAAGGGATAAATCTTGATAGCAAATGATCAAAAAATTTAAAAAAAATGGTAATATACCATTCCAAAACCTTTGATGCTGCAATATATTGGTGGCAATAACCCCTGGATGAAGTGAATTAACTGTAACTTCTATCCCTTGTTCCTGTTTATGAAAAATAAAGAGGCAGTCATTGACAAACAATTCAATATCAGCTAGAATAGGATGCTAATTAGATGCAAATATCAGATAGAAAGAGGCTTTCTAAGCTCATGTGTCATGCTTCAAATGGCAAAAAAAGTTTGGCTTGTGTACTCCAAATCCTGTCCCTGAAAGGATGAAAGACCACCTTTTGCACCAAATCAGAGAGAACATCTGCTTAGAAGGGTGACTGTTGTCTGAGATAAGATAGCTAACAATTGCACAGGGAAAAATAACATTTGTTTTTCTGGCATAAAGTACTATTGGAAAAAGGAGATGGTAATTCATAGAAAAGAATGGAAGCACAATGGAAGGTATGCTTAGTTAATTCATTTGAAATGTTAAAAAGAATTGGACCTGTTCAACCATTGACATAAAATATACATATAAAACTTATGAAAAAAGTAGTTTTCCCTTGGAAATACTTACTGCATATGCATAACATTCTGCAGTATTTAAAGAGAAAAAAAAAATACCTTAAGATGGTTAGAAAGCTCACGAGCATGCAATATGTTGGCAAGCTTCGATTGTCCATAAGCAAGAAAACTATAATACCTAGAAAGTGATAACAGGATCCAAATTTATTTCATTCATAGATCTGCTAACATATGCAATGGAATATCAAAACTAGTTATAGGAAAACACTCATACACTTTAATACCCATGATTAACCAAGTGGAAAATGATCTTCAAAAACTTAATGGACCTTCATAAACTTCTCACATTATCTTACCCTGACTTTTCATTGATTCGGTCAAAACGAATTCCTTCATGATATGTAACCTTGTAACCTACAGAGGAGACAATAACAATTCTTCCTTCTATACCATTTTTGTGCGCTGTAATTCTCATGTTTTCCAATAAAAGATTTGTCAAAAGAAAATGACCTGCAAGACGACAAAAGATCTCATAAATGTTCTGTTTCAAAGAATGTTATTGCGTATAATTGCAGGTCTACCTTATGCACAAACATTATGGGTTCACAACTGTGCTCCTTTATTTTGAAGCAAGCTTTATTAGAAAGCAGACAATATGACCCAAAAAAGTATTTGACTATGATACCACATAATTTGCCCACTAGAGATGTTTATATCATTTTAAGTGAGTCCATGTTTACACATAGACTCAAGTCTTTTATATTAGTTATCCTCAAGCAAGGTTTTAAATCCTGTGGGATGGGAGCGTCCTAATTTTTGCCCGGAACGGGACGCCCCGCGTCCCACCCCATGTCGGTGGCCACCTCGATTGGGCATCCCAGTACATGCTTGGGACACCCTTTTATATATATAATTATTCATATGCTGATAAAAATGCCACAATTGAGTGCATAGGCACGAAGATCAAGCAAAGTCACGAGCGTGATAAAATTAGTCTAGTGTGTTGGTGCGAAATGGAGTCACGGGCACAAGGACAAACCTTTTTTTTCGTAAGACGAGGACGAGGACGAGGGCGCGGTCTCCCTGTTGCATGCATTTGGTACAATTGGACCGCATCAAATCCCACGCCTGTTAACACACCACGCTACCCCATGATGTTCATCTATTCCTGATTGCATGCTATCCACTGTGCATATGCTCCAGGATTTGCTCTAAATCCTGAACGGCCTCACAAGAGCCTGAAGGCCCTATTTCCTTCCCCTCCGCCGCCACCTCCAGTCCTCTCTCCTCCCTCCTCCCTCTCTGGCCTCTCGGTTGGCTTGGCTCTTCGTTGGAAAATCCAACGGCCTCCCTCCTCTCTCTCCTCCCTTCCCTTTCTCGAGTTGTCCTCCCTCCCGACGTGATCTCCTCTTGAAAAAGCAAATCAAAGAGAGAAGACGTGCTCCCTCTGATGATGATGCCGATGCCAACTCACCAACAGAAAAAGGAAGAGGTTAGTACCTCTTCTCCTTCATTCTTCTCCCTCCAACGACGAATGGCCCATTCGAAGCATCACTAGGCATGGCATTTGGCCAAAAAAAATGGCACGAGTAAGATGGCCGTGCCGGCGCCTGATCCAACTAGGATGAAGATGGGACGGCCGAGACCGAGGTCGGAAGTGGGTTTCGGGTTCCCGCACCCATCTTTGATGCTAGAATCCCAAAGGAGCGGGATGGGATAGCCGGGACGGCCCCCATTCCATCGGGACTTAAATCGTTGCCCTCAAAATTAGGAAACCTCCAACCAAAGGATCTCATATAAGTGTTAAGCAGACTAGATACATAAAATAAGCATAGAAAATAGAACATGAAATTTTATTAAGCATATCATATGCATGTTACATATTCATGTATGTGTGCATGTATGGACATACATGCGATATAGACTCTAAGGTGGTAAGCATACCAAGCTACCAACCCAACTTTACAAAGATGGAGACATGTAGAACTAATATATTGTATAATCATATTACATAATCTAACACATTAAGCATGAAGATAAGAGTATTTTGTTGATAAAAGGAAAAATGATGAGATTTAAGTAAAATAGAAAAGTTATTTCAAGGAAATAAATTAAAAGAACGAAGCTAGGAGTAATACATGAGTAATAAAATAAAGAAATTTATGTGAATAAAGAAGAAGGCAAGACAAAATTTAATTAAAGTTTGTACCAAGTGTTACAATACTAGACAGAACCATCTAGTTAAATCGATAACGTACTATACCAACCACAATCTAGGATGGTTTGTGGTTTTGGTACCAATTTGTGTCCAAACTAGTCCTTTTGCACCAAATGGGCCAATTCTACTCGATTTTTAGTGGTTTGACTCGGTTCAAAAGCTGAATCAGCCTAATTATCTTTATCCCCCCACCCTGGTTCTTGTTCAATCACATAATTAGCCTCTCACTGCGATCTTTTGCAAGATTGAAACCTTTGCTACTAGGGGCTTTTAGGTCATTGCCACTACCACTACTGCCGACGCTCACAATGACATTGATGATAAAGCTGAAGATGGGTACCCCACTCACTCACCCTCTCCCTCCCTCTCTCTCTCTCACCCTCTCCCTTCCTCTCTCTCCCCCCCTCCCTCTCTCCCTCTCCTTTCCCCTAGTTCTAGTATATGCTTCGGGATGGAACGATACATGCCAGTATCATACCAAATCAGTAGTCGGCCGGTACAATCCTAGGTACTAGTTCGGCGAACCTTGGTTCATACAATTAGATACTATGAAGTAATGTATAATTGAAGAACAATGCCAAATGATTATAGAAGTATGTTGCTTTAGTTATCATGGAATTTTATTTGTAAGCAGATCATGAGAATTATCAGACAAAATGATTAGTTAAGGAAAGATTAAGATAAAAATAGTCATGACAAATTATTAAGAACCATTTTATCTTAAACTCTAAGATGTTAACCCAAGGATGCAACATTTTTGCACACTAGAATTAAGAGAGAGGCCTCAAACGAACATGTTTTAATTGACTTTGAGATATGATGGAGTACCACAAGGAAAAATTTTGCAAAAGTGTTATGGAAGAAACATTTATTTAAAGGTTAGTGACATTGTTAAAGGCATGTATAATTAAAAGGTGAAAATTTTTACAAGTAGATGCAGCAAGAGGACTGAGTTTCTAGTTGCATTGTGCCTACACCAAGGATTGTCCTTTCATCCCTATACCTATCATAAATAGACATATACAATAGAAACGTATTGACATATATGTGATTTACAATGACAGCATGCTTATTGACGAGACGAGAGCAAGCTTGTACACAAATTTAAAAAAATGAAGGAAATCACAAGAATAAAGGCTGAAAAATAGTAGAATTTTAAGTGGAGTACATGGAGTGCAGTTTTATTAGCAAAAGAAATGATATAGGTCAAAAGATATTAACTAAGAGAAAACCTTCTATGATTATATTTTGTTTTTATAGACCAGAAGAAATATCAAGGTGGATGATGAAGTGCAAAGATGCTTCTAGGATGCTGTGCAGCCACAGCAATCTTTTGAAGCTTATGAGAAAATTTTGTAAGACAACTAGATTTCCAATGCTGCAAGATTCATAATGTTGCGCCACAACAAAGAGACTCATGTACATTAGATGAGTTTGGCAAAGAAAGCAGGAAGCTAAAGGAAGCACTAGAGTTGCATAAATTGAGATTTAAGATAGGGACTAGCTAAAAAATGGAAAACAGAATGAAATGGTGTGGCACATGTCACAAGAATATCCAAAGTGATAGCAAGAAGAGCAAAATGGATTTCATTCAAAATTTAAAAGAAGGGGAGAGGAAGACTTAAGATGACATGGACGGAAGTTGTGGGAAATGATTTTGGAAAAGCTAATAGTAACAAAGGATATAAACCCAAAAAGCCAGGCCCCAAAAAAGTAAAGATAGAGTATGGTCAAGTTGCACACTAAAAATTTCTAAGTATGAATTATGTCAATACTTCTCAAGAAGCCTTGCAAGCATAACAACCAAAAGTCATTGTGACAGGACACTTTTACGTCATTAGGTTTGGATCATTCTTAGCCAACTCAGACTAAATCACTTACCACAAACAAGAATGAGAACTGGATGATATGCAATATTTTTCTATAAAGAGTATTTCTGGAAGACATAGTAGTTAGAACTTCAAATTTGGAAGATGTTATGATTCTTCTGGTTCCCCGAACTTTACTCTTCCAGTCCAAAAGCAAGAAATTCTCTTAGACTTTGATAAAAGGGTCAAAGCATAGATTGTTCACCATCATAATCTATAAAAAGAACAAAAATTCTTATGAACTGGAAAATGGAGCATTCTCTATCATGAAAATGGAACATTCTCTATCATTTTGTTCTAAGGTAACTGCTAACATAGTTGCAGAATAACCATTTAATCCTAGTGCATTTTGGGGGGGAAGCTTAATTCTTTCTTTCTTGTAGGCCACTTTATAGTTCTTGCAATATATGATTTTTTGTATATTTCCATATTCTTGTGATACCACATCAATCCTGTAAACTCTTCTATCATTTATGTCCCAACTAAAAATTTATAAGTTTCATAAAACAGAATGAACTCTATCGTTTAGAGACTGAAGTAGTGAGGCATAACCCAAGTAGTTGGTCGCAAAATGCAGCTCAATGCCATCCTGGGAAAGCAAGAATGGAACCAGCGCAACTCCTGCATTGTTGCTTCAAGAAGATAGACAAAAAAGTTATTTTTCAATTGCCACAGCTATTGAAACTTAGCAAGTTTAAGGCGTCTGGATAAAAAGGCAAATCAGCACTAAGTTTAAACATGTCTTACATGAGGATGTTAAGTGGGAGATTCAGCATATTGAAATTTTCTACAAATTTTCTAATAGATGCCATTGAGCTGAGGTCTAGTTCCATGACATCGATTTTAGCAGTAGGAATTTCCTTCATGATTGCTTCTTTGACATTGGAACCGGTAGACAGATTTATATCTGCCATTACTACATGCACACCACGCAATGCGAGAACCCGGCATGTTTCGGCACCAATTCCACTTGATGCTCCTGCAATAGATGCCTGATTAGGAACTTCTAGTGGGATTTGAAAATACAAATAAAGTGCTTGTGCTGGATAACACTAAAAAGGGGATAAATGGCACATTCAGTTTCCACCATCCAACAAAATTATGTAACTCAATTACCTGTCAAGTATCAGGGAAGTGGTGTCAAATTCCTAGCTAGTAATATGCAGCCAAGAGCATGCATCATGCAGTTAATTCAGTAGACAAAAAAAATAAACAAATAATAATAATATAAATTTCATATACCACTTCCAAATCATTCGTCTGAAAGTTTAGATGTGACTTGCACAGAATAGAACAAAGTCTAGTCAAAAATCCAAATGACATATCCTACTTTTCCAAAATATGTGGGCAGCAATAGTCTTCATATTACCTAAGACGAGTTAGTAGAGAAAAACAACAATTTTCTCTTGATGGGAGAATGGAGATAAGCATTGATATTTTGATCCATAAGAGTCTGTTATGATGAATAGTAGCATAAAATAGACAATCCTGGGATGGCGCATAGCAGAGTAGTGTAATCTTGGTCTTAATGCATGGGCTTATTAATCTTCTTGGAGTAATATTTGTTAGGTACAAAGATAATGCCAGTCATTGAGGTTTGAAAGTGTATCAAAAGATGACGTAAACGGCTGATTTAATGACTTCCATTATAAAGTTGGGCTCTCATTAATGAGTATGTGGTCCAAACCTGTTGTGTCTCAAAATCTATACATGGTTGAGCTTGTGAGAAATCTAACTTCAAGAACTTTTTGTGCAGCAATTGTTTTGTCAAGTGATGAGGGAAAATAAAAACCCAACAACAGGAATACCAATTGAAGCAGGATTTGACGAAACTCTACATTGAATGTTTTGGCCTCAGGTATTACAACATTCGAAAATTGAATTTGCTCCTACTTAGAGTAGACAACAACTCGCCAAGCGATATAAAGCACAAGAAAATAAAAAAACAGAGACTAACAGAAAATAAAGGAAAAGAATGTATGCGATATCATGACACAATGAGAAAAGGAAATGTGAAAAAGGGGAAGAGAGTCGCTGCAAAGACGTAGGGTTGGTTATAATTTACACATCTTAAAACATGCATCAACCAAAGTTTAATTGACCTTCATGCTTCTAAACCATCAATATTCTACATTGAGCCTTAAAAACTGCCCAAAGCACTGGTTTTTATTCCCATAGGTTTAGATATTAACGATAATGATCAATTGTGTGGATCCTTAATTTATCGCAAATACTGTTAAATTAGTACTCGTAGATTAAGATTAAAGCCTTAATTCTAGTAGAAAAAGAGAAGCCTCGGTATTGTGCATTCAAAATCAGGTAAAGGCAGCCATGCCAACGAATGCAAGCCTACTGATGGTAAAACAAATCAAACGAGAAAAATTGCAAGAAAAAACATGTCACATTCAAAAGAAAACAGAAGAGATTTCAGCATAGCTTAATCAGATAGGAAAACAGCCAAGACTCTTGGTATAGATATAGGACTTTCCAACTAACAGAACCATCATAGTACTGTAACACTCTTGGATGTACTAGATTTATACTCTTGAGAAGTAAAAACCTAAGACATGATATTTTCCTGTATTAGGAATGATCTCACGATCTTTCACATCTCAAACCCACCCCAAGAACAGCAAGCAAAGTGGAAAAGAAAAAGAAAACAAAGAAAATCATCAAACTGCAAAGCAAGAGATCACAGTCTTACACGCATCCTCAGTAACATTCTTCAAACTGGAAACCTAAAAATGAATACAGAAATAAATTAACAAAATAAAAAAAACTAGAGAAAGAACCAGTAACGATGGCAGTGAGGCCAGTCCCATTTATTCCCTCTGTGACTTCCTCTGCCGTCGAAGCAGCTGAGAACCCAGAGGTTCCCTTCCTGCTGAACAACCACCACATGTCTACGAAGACAACAGATCGATGCTTGCTATTCTTCTCTCTACGGCCAGAATTAGGGAAGCCCAAGATCGAACAAAATGAAGGAAACGTGCTCCAGAGGGGCATTAGAGCGTTCCATTCCACCTGCGCGCATATTTGTCAGAGACTACCTGAAAATGAGTGACTTGGATAAAGGTCAACAAGTTTGGTGGCATGGGCGTCCACACATAATTTTCTTTTTATTTTTTTATCACTGTGCAAAAGGCTACTTCACTCTATTATCAAAGAAGGGCAATTGGTTAGAACAGTTCTAACCAATATGATGGTAAAAGTTAACTATGATGGGATTAAAAAAATCTCAAAAAGCTTGGATGGTAAAAATCAACTATGGTTAACTGATAAGATGCGTTTAAACGAGATCTTTTGAAATTTAGAAAAAATAAATCCCACGGAACAGAAAAAAAATGAAAAAAAAAAATTACAAATCCTAAATCATATCATCCTCTCCTCTTCCACCGGCCTCCTCTCTCATCACCATTAACTACTATCAAATCTCTCTCCCCACGCCATCTAGCCGACCTCCTCCCTCTACTATCCTCTTCCTCTCCTCTCCATCTCGCCGGTCTCCTTTCCTCCTCAGAGCCACCCCACCTTAATGATATCATCTCGATGCTGTTGTTGGCTCGGTCCCCACTGTCCTCTCCTTCCTGTCATCTTGCCAACCTCCTCCCTCCTTGAAGCCATCCCATCTCGATGCTGCCATTGCCACAGTCCCATCATCATCCTCCCTACCATCCTTCCACTTTTTTTCATCATCTCACCAGCCTCCATCATCGAAGCCAATCCCAGTATCTTGAAGCCATTAGTGACTCGGCTCCATCCACCGTCGTCTCTCCACGGCCTCTTCCAGTTAACACGTCTAACTAAGTTGTTTGATGAAATATTTAAAGCCTAGATATAATCCGATGCTAAGTGGTTTTTAACTTAACTCATTATGTTATTCAAAACTACTATTTTGGCCTGCCTTAAGATGTGTCATACTCTTTCGAAGAATGTATATATTTTATTCTCTAATTCGATTGAGAGTGGAAACATAAGATATGAATATTATGGTTATAGAATTCTGACATGTTAAAAGGATATATTCTATTCAAATATGATAGAATTATATTATAATAGTGCAGCATTTGTTATTTTATTTTTTAATATCTATTCATTATATCTAATAATTTGTTTCTTTATTGAAAACTAGGCTATAATATTTGTAATTGCCACTAGAGTGATGGAGAACTCTAGTCATACCCCTCAAAGTATTGGAGATTATATTTTTCTTTCTAGTGTTAGAGATGCTATTTATGTCGATAGTGATGGGGAAGGAAAAGCTATACATTCTTGTGGAATCATGGGATAAAATTAAGAAGTCTTTCGCTACTGTTTTAAGACATGAGGTGGAAAATGAAGATTTATGAGGATAGATTGTACATCTGAAGCAGAGGTCTATAGATTATATTGTGATTATATTCATCGCTTGGCTTTTAGTGTCCGAAGAGGATAGCAATATTATTTTCTTAAAATAAATAAAATTAGACAGAAGAATTATGATTGCTCAAAAGAATGATCAAGGATAACACTTTAGTGAATAGTAAAATCATACTCGACCTAATATTGTAAAGCAATGGTTCATTTTATAGTAGATGAGCAAGGATAGTAGAAGATAACTGGATTGGTTTCTAAATATAATCATGAGTAGCTAAACCTAAATAGAGGTATTTGTTGAGGTTTATATGGGCTCTAACTTTTGAAAATACTAATATAATTGTTTCACCGGTGAATGCTAGAATCTGAACAATCAATACCTACTCCCATATGGTTAAAGAGGATGGTGCAGTTGAAAATGTGGGATTTACATAATGTGACTATTACAATTATATTAATATTCAAAGTGATGTTAATTAGGACGGTGACTCTCAAAATCTTGTAACTCATTTCAAGCACATGGCAAATCAAGATGGTATGTTATTGAGATGTGCAGATGAGTCTAATAGAATGGCTAACTTTTTTTGGATGGATGGGAGATGTAGAATTGACTATGACTATTTGGAGATGTTATGATTTTCGGTACTACTTATCAAACAAATATGTATAATTAATTTTGTGTATCATTTGTGAAGGTTAACCATCACTGGCAAAACATCATGTTTGGTTGTGCTTAACCATCATTGGCAAAACATCATGTTTGGTTGTGCTTTCTTATTAGGTGAAATAATAGCATCCTTCATATGATTTTTTGAAGATATTTTTAGAGTTGATGGATGATCGCCCTCCTAAAATCTATATTCACTAATTAGGATCAAGCATTGGCAAAATCAATTGAGGAGGTATTTCCAAATACACGCTATCATCTTCATTTATGGCATATCCACAACAATGCATAGTCTCATTTGGACAGCCTTAATTCTAGTAATACTTTCCAGCAATTATTTAACAAATGTTTGCAAGGATGTCAATCAGAAGAGGAATTCAAAGAAATATGGGCTAGGATGCTTTCTGAGTATGATGTTCATGATCTCAAGTGGCTTAATAGACTATATAAGCTTCATCAAAAGTGGTGCACAGCTCTTAACAAAGATACTTTTGATTGTGGCATTAAATCATCTCAAAAGAGTGAGAGCACCAACAATATATTAAATGGCATAACTAACAAATCAACATCGCTAATAAAATTTATGCTTGCCTTTGAAAAGTTAGTTAAAGGTTGATGTAGAAATAATCTGAAAAGGATTTTGTTGTGCCCAAAGTGCACTCACGCAGGTAATCAAACAAAGTGAGATTTTGAAGCATACATTTAAAGTTTATACAAAAAAATTATAGGTTATTTGAGAAGGAGTTTTTTGAAGGATGTGGTGCAATATTATGCCATAAAATTTTATATGATGACAATATTTTTAGGTTTGAGTCAATGATGCATCAGAGAGGGGTGCAAAAATTCAGTATGTACAACTTAACATATCTACCATGGAAGTTATATATGCATGTAAAAAGTTTGAGACAATAGGGACATTGTGGTCACATGTTTTAAAAGTACTTAACCAAAATAATATGAATGAAATTTTAGAAAATTTTTTGAAATGGTAGACGAGGATGGTGGGCAAGGTGTACAACTTGAAGCAAGATGAGCCATTATAATAGTCCATTGAGATAGAACTCATTTATTGCAATTATGCAATAAGATATTCTTAAAATCTGATAATAATAAGCCAAGGGTATTAGAAATTAAGGAGAATTTTTAGGATTCTTTTAAGATGAATAAAAAGAACTTAGAAGCTTCTTCAATCGATTGAGTTTGGATGCATGCTCTTATGTAAGGGATAAAGAAGTCAAAGAGGATGATGATGGTACTCATAAGGATGATAAGGATCCATTGTTAGATCCCTCATATGTAAAGCCCAAAGGAGTTTCAAATGATAGACTCCAAGGCTATTTTGAGAAATAAAAGAAAAGTTCAACCTAAGGCCAAACAAATAAGTAATAATTTATTTTAACATCTTTTTACTTGTTACAATTAATATTTAGATATTTTTTTACTATTTAAATAGTTTGTTATTGATAAAACATACTTTGATGGTGTAAGAAAAGAAAAGAAAGCTGCTAAATCTTCCTCACATATCCAAGAATCTACTGGTCAACCAAGTATCATGTTAAATGTCTCAATAGCACTATATCTAACTGCATCTAAATGCCGTGCCAAATCTTCATTCGTCAAATTAGGTACATATTTTTTTATCTATTTCTTTAGATCATAATGAAATTAAAATAGTGTTATGTATGTAGGTATATCCAAGTAATTTCTATCCACCAAATTATTTGCTTTGGATATATCATTACCTATCATAACTACCATCGCAAGTGCCTTCATAGGTAAATTATCAAAAAAAGAGAGAAAATGACAAGAGTCATTCATTTATCAAAATTTAGTATGTTTAAACTATTTGACATGATGTTGGCAAATCTTAAAGCTCTCATGTATATCTATAATTGAGTGCTACCACTCAATTTGGGCGATCCATGTATCTCTACAATCCATGCCTTTTGCAATGATAATATATTTTGTTTGAATATCTCACTAAATTAGAGAGTGCAATGCTTATTAAAATACCACATTTTAGGTAGCTTATAATTTGGTAATTTAGCCTGCTCAGCTCATGAGAGCAATTGTACTCATTGTAGACATGTTATACAAACAAAAATTAAAAATAAGTTAGTTACATGGCCTACTATTAGAAAGAAACAGCCCTATGAAATAAGCATAAGAACAAGTAATATTGAGCAGCTTTCCCATAGATTTATTTTTTAGCATTGAGCTTGAATTTAGTACAATGATGGAGATTAAAAAGTTTCTGCTTAAGTGGGAGCAAACAATGTACCTTTTTAGGATGGGCGGGGTGGGGGGAATGGGTGAAACCGAGTGGGAAACATGCATGTCAGCCATTGGTTTGGGCCTTTTTACATTGCAGCCCACCTAGTTTGGGCTTTTATGGTGGAATGCGTGAGACCAAGTGGGGACCGGATGAAACCAAATGGGGAACAGCATAAGAAAATACAATCCAACGCTTGGGTCATATGAAAAGAAATTTCTGATAGAGAGAGGAAAAAAATCATATTTCACTGAGAAGAGGCTCACGTGTGGGGAAAAAACCGAGTGGAGAAGAAGTTCCTCCAAAAGCCACAAGATGACGGTGTGTGAGGAACTCCTCATTTTGAATGAGTAGGGGTTGGGGTTTTGGGGGGGGGGGGGGGAGCGGTTGGGCAGATGATGGGCAAAATGATGCTTGTAGATGGAAGGAAGGAATTCATGATGAGAGAGGAACTCCTCGTTTGGAAGATAATGTGGCCTTGAGCAGGCATCTAGGCTGAAATATCACTCATTCCAAATTCAAAATTTCAAAACATGGGCTTGAGTGGGCATTTAGGTGAAATGCCGCACTCATTTCAGTTTTTGTTAATCATGGTTAACTTGTACCATCCAAACTCTTTGAGATTTTCTTAATCCCATCATGCTGTGTGTTTTTCCTTTATTGCTTGGTTCAAGATACAGCTGTTAGAATTATTCTAACCAATAATTTCTCCTAGTCTATGACTTGTTTACGATGGAGGTCAACTGGATAGGTGGTGTGGGGTATGATAACATCCAAAATATCATTAATACGATATTATTCATATCCACTGATATTTTTAGTCTCCTTTTTTTTCTAAATCAACTTTATTAACTAACGAATATTTAAATTCATACTCAAATGAAGTTGATAATATTGGGTTTGCTATTTCAACCAAGATATTTGCATGAAATGTCAACCAAGACCTTAAAAATCTTGATTTGACCTAAATTTCCTCACATTATATTGACTTATACAAATCAAGATCTCGATTCATTTCGATCTTGGGCCCTTTATCAAGGTGACCGGTATATCAAGACTTAAAATCTTGATGGAAGTTTGACTTAAAGGAAATTGCTAGAGGGTCCTATGTATCTCATGCACGTTATGTACTCTCATAACATATGATAGATTGCTAAAAGTTATAGGTGGCAATGCTTAACTGCTTAACTTATTTCAATGTATTATAGATTAAGCTAGATTACATGTTTCATAAAATAGTTAGATTCCTTTTTGTATTTTTGGCTCATGTAATAAATAAGTTGGATTTAGGCTAACAAATTTTTTACCGATCATATATCCAACAGGCCCATATCTTATCAGATGCAACTCAATTTCTACCCCTACTAAAAGTATGAATAATTGAATACTACATTGCCAGGCAACTTTGAGAAGTTCTTCATGTACTTGCAAGATGATCCTAAAGCTTGTCCTACTTAAAGTGATCCTGTTTTAGGTGAATACTTAAAGTGATCCTTGGAAAGGCTTAAGAGATGTAAAATGATTAGGGTATTTAGCAACTGATGTTATAATTTATCTGATTAAATCCATCTAAATATGGTCCATACTAACATACATCGTGATTTATTTTACATATTTTAATTGATCTGGATTCTAACTAAAGATAAATTTTTGGTAAAGTGATATGGATATATTTAATGGTTTGATAAAATTAAGCTTTACATAACCATTGTGGATAATATTTATCTTTAGTCATTACGACTGATTTAGATACTGTCTCTGATGAGTGAGGCATATTATAAAAGGACAGTTACAAACTTTGTCCCCTACTTATTCGAGAACTTATGAGATTCTTTCTATCGGATATACTTAAAGTTGGGATTAGAAAACTAAGACGTTGCTCCATAGCATCGAGGAGCACATC
>NC_026003.2:86666569-86699868 GCF_000442705.2 Elaeis guineensis | reverse complement strand
AAAATGATGCTTGTAGATGGAAGGAAGGAATTCATGATGAGAGAGGAACTCCTCGTTTGGAAGATAATGTGGCCTTGACCAGGCATCTAGGCTGAAATATCACTCATTCCAAATTCAAAATTTCAAAACATGGGCTTGAGTGGGCATTTAGGTGAAATGCCGCACTCATTTCAGTTTTAGTTAATCATGGTTAACTTGTACCATCCAAACTCTTTGAGATTTTCTTAATCCCATCATGCTGTGTGTTTTTCCTTTATTGCTTGGTCCAAGATACAGCTGTTAGAATTATTCCAACCAATAATTTCTCCTAGTCTATGACTTGTTTATGGTGGAGGTCAACTGGATAGGTGGTGTGGGGTATGATAACATCCAAAATATCATTAATACGATATTATTCATATCCACTGATATTTTTAGTCTCCTTTATTTTCTAAATCAACTTTATTAACTAACGAATATTTAAATTCATACTCAAATGAAGTTGATAATATTGGGTTTGCTATTTCAACCAAGATATTTGCATGAAATGTCAACCAAGACCTTAAAAATCTTGATTTGACCTAAATTTCCTCACATTATATTGACTTATACAAATCAAGATCTCGATTCATTTCGATCTTGGGCACTTTATCAAGATGACCGGTATATCAAGACTTAAAATCTTGATGGAAGTTTGACTTAAAGGAAATTGCTAGAGGGTCCTATGTATCTCATGCGCGTTATGTACTCTCATAACATATGATAGATTGCTAAAAGTTATAGGTGGCAATGCTTAACTGCTTAACTTATTTCAATGTATTATAGATTAAGCTAGATTACATGTTTCATAAAATAGTTAGATTCCTTTTTGTATTTTTGACTCATGTAATAAATAAGTTGGATTTAGGCTAACAAATTTTTTACCGATCATATATCCAACAGGCCCATATCTTATCAGATGCAACTCAATTTCTACCCCTACTAAAAGTATGAATAATTGAATACTACATTGCCAGGCAACTTTGAGAAGTTCTTCATGTACTTGCAAGATGATCCTAAAGCTTGTCCTACTTAAAGTGATCCTGTTTTAGGTGAATACTTAAAGTGATCCTTGGAAAGGCTTAAGAGATGTAAAATGATTAGGGTATTTAGCAACTGATGTTATAATTTATCTGATTAAATCCATCTAAATATGGTCCATACTAACATACATCGTGATTTATTTTACATATTTTAATTGATCTGGATTCTAACTAAAGATAAATTTTTGGTAAAGTGATATGGATATATTTAATGGTTTGATAAAATTAAGCTTTACATAACCATTGTGGATAATATTTATCTTCTAGTCATTATGACTGATTTAGATACTGTCTCTGATGAGTGAGGCATATTATAAAAGGACAGTTACAAACTTTGTCTCCTACTTATTCGAGAACTTATGAGATTCTTTCTATCGGATATACTCAAAGTTGGGATTAGAAAACTAAGACGTTGCTCCATAGCATCGAGGAGCACATCAGCTTGGTTCTCTTGTGATTGGAGATTGCAAATGGTTACAAGTTGATTCTATTGGGCTTGAACAACAATAATCGGAGGTACGCTTATTTTCATATTCAAGATTAAACTTTTCTAGCCACCTCTATGCTATTTTGTTCGGTCCATTGATCTTGAAGTGATATGAAAAATTTGTATATATCATATTTTATATTTATTTTGATATATTATTGATGAATAAAATGAAGAAGAAAAAGAATTCTATTTCTTCATTCGATAGTTGTTAGGATTGGTCATAATACGATTTGGACATGCTGGCTGGTTTCTGGTGATCAGAGTCATCATGATCTGGATCCCTTCCTAGATTCCATAAAGGATGTATGAATTTTATTTTAAAGAGTCTGTAATTTATTTTTGGGCTAGACTTTTTTTAAATAAATAAATAAATAAATAAGGGTTTTGTTAGGATTTGACATCTCGAGATTCAGCCCACATTGAGCCCACAGCGAGGTTCGCGGCGAAAAATGGAGTCCAACGAGACCAAGATCACCCGAAACGGAGCTCGGATGGAGGAGATACGAGCTTTTGAAGTCGGCACGAGAATCGAGGCGGCAGAGGACCGCCGGCAGCGGCGCGGCCGCAGGCGGCGGCGCGCGGGACGCGCGACCCAGGCCCGCACGGGACGCACGACCCAGGCGGGCGCGCGGCCCAGGCGGGCGCGCGACCCAGCCGGGCGCGCGGCCTAGCCGGGCGCGTGGCCCAGGCGCGCGCAGGCCCGCGCGCAGGCGCGGCCCAGGCCCGCACGCACGGGCGGACCCAGGCCAGTGGCCTGCTGGCCCCCTTGCCCCGGTCCACTGTGGACCGGGTGGTCCACGGAGGGGCCTGTGGACCGCATGGGTGTTTTCCACGTGTTTTTCGCGGTCCACGATACTATTCCGTGGACCGGAGCGCGATCGGACGGCCCAGAGAGATCCCGGTCTTGATCCGACGGTTCAGGGAGTTTTTTGGCTTTGTTTAGGACTCCTAATCCCTCTCTAATCAATTTTTCAACAACGTTTAAGCTTTTAAAAAGGCCTGTGACGAAACAGAGAGGTAGTGATTCGTGTTTCTCGCCGTACAGCACCGTAAGAACCCGAGAAGAGAGAGAGGCGGAAGCGTTGCTGTGAAAGAAGGAGCAGGGCTCCTGGACAGTGGTCGCCAGGCTCTTCAGGGGTTCAGGGGGTTCTCCAAGAGAGAGAGAGAGAGCTTTTGTGAGGGGAACTTCAAGTGAGAGAGAATTGGGTGTACAAGGGTTGAGGGTGAGGTCTCCTCTTGTAAAATTTTCTTTTCATAGTGAAGTTTGCATGCCCCGTGGAGGCGAGCCCTTTTGTGGCTGATCCACGTATTTTGATTGTTTTTCTTTTGTTTTGTTTCTTCTTTCTTCTTGCTGCATCGCGTGGTACTGAAAGGATCTTGGGAGGTGGTGTCCTGGCCAAACATCCACCCAACAAGTGGTATCAGAGCAAGGCGGTATAAGGATGCAGATTGCAGCGGTGGTGAGCAAGACTGAAGATGGAGAAAACAGGAACAATCAAGATGGAGATTAACAAGTTCGATGGTAAGAGCAATTTCTCCTTGTGGCAGGCAAGGGTGAAGGATGTGCTCATCCAACAGGGGTTGATCGATGCTCTCTTGTGCGATGAGAAGCCGACCACCATGGAGGTGCGGGATTGGAAACGGCTACAGATGTAGGCAGTGAGTACCATCTGCATGTACCTGGTGGATGAGGTGGTGATCCATGTGTTGAGCGAGACTTCCCCGACGGTGCTGTGGTCGAAGCTCGAGGAGTTGTACATGACGAAGTCTCTCACCAACACTCTTTTCCTCTGGTGGCAGTTTTACCAACTGCAGATGACTGAGGGACAGAGCGTGCAGGAGCATTTGAGCCACTTCCAGAAGATCCTCACCGACCTTCTCAGCGTTGGCGAGAATGTTGAGGAGAAGACCAGGGTGCTAGTTTTGCTGGCGTCGCTTCCTCCTTCGTACGAGTCCTTGGTGACTGCTCTTCTAGTGGGGAAGAGCACTATCAAGATGGACGAGGTCACCGCGGCGATACTCCAGAATGAGGTTCTCAGGAGGGAGAACCCAGCTTCGAGCTCAGGTGGCGGTAGCTCAGCTTTGGTGGCTTCTGGAGGAGCAGGAGGCGGTAGATGGAGCGACAGGAGATCGCAACGAGGGCGGTCTAAGTCCAGGAGGAACTTGAGCAAAACCAGATGTTACCGGTGCGAGGAGTTGGGGCATCTAGCCAGAGATTGCCCTCAACTTAAAAATCGGACGGTGGCTGCTGTAGCGACGGTCGACAGCGATTCAGATGGAGATATCCTGGAGATATCTGACGAGGTATCTACTTCTTCCCAGCAGTGGATATTAGATTCTGCATGCCCCTATCATGTGTGTTGCAGAGAGGAGCAGTTTGACTCCCTAGAGAATAGTGAGGGTACTGTATATCTGTCGGATGGATCGAGCTGTGCGATCAGAGGCATTGGGACGGTCAGCTGGAGGACACATGACGGTGCAGGGAGGAGATTGGGGGAGGTCCGATACATACCCGATTTCAGGCGGAATCTTATCTCACTTAGCAGACTGGATTCGAGAGGCTACAGGACGGTAGCTGGTGGAGGAATTCTGAAGGTGCTACACGGCGATAGGATTGTGCTGGAGGGGAAGAAGGGGAGCAGAGGACATTATTACCTGGCAGGGAGCCCAGAGCGAGGTGGAGCTTCGGGAGCCAGGCGGAGCCCAGAGCGAGGTGGAGCTCCAGGAGGCGGATCGGGCACGAGACAGGAGACTCGGGAGGATGAGAGGCGACGTCGCAAGGTGAGATTCCTATTGCCGCAGGATGATGCCCCGAGCAGGTCTCAGGTCAGGAAAAGCACAGCATACGACGGAGATGGGATCGAGCAGCCTGGCTCGACTCCCATGTTTGCCCATCCATGATCAGCAGGCGATTGCCCCAGGGCATGGGGTCGAGGAGATCCAAAAGCTCTTGGAGTTTGGAGGAGGTCGAATATCGAGTCGAGGTGGAGATTGTTAGAATTTGACGCCTCGAGATTCAGCCCACATTGAGCCCACAGCGAGGTTCGCGGCAAAAAATGGAGTCCAACGAGATCAAGATCACCCGAAATGGAGCTCGGATGGAGGAGATACGAGCTTTTGAAGTCAGCACGAGAATCGAGGCGACGGAGGACTGCCGGCGACCGGCGGCGGGCGGCAGCAGCGCGGCCGCAGGCGGCGGCACGCGGGATGCGCGACCCAGGCCCGCGGCCCAGGCGGGCGCGTGGCTCAGGCGCGCGCAGGCCCACGCGCAGGCGTGGCCCAGGCCCGCGCGTGCGGGCCGGCCCAGGCCAGTGGCCTGCTGGCCCCCCTTGCCCCGGTCCACCGTGGATCGGGTGGTCCACGGAGGGGCCTGTGGACCGCATGGGCATTTCCCATGCGTTTCTCGCGGTCCACGGCACTATTCCATGGACCAGAGCGCGATCGGATGGCCCAGAGAGATCCCGGTCTTGATCCGATGGTTCAGGGGGTTTTTTGACTTTGTTTAGGACTCCTAATCCCTCTCTAATCAAGTTTTCAACAACGTTTAAGCTTTTAAAAAGGCCTGTGACGAAACAGAGAGGTAGTGGTTCGGGTTTCTCGCCGTACAGCGCCGTACGAACCCGAGAAGAGAGAGAGAGGTGGAAGCGTTGCTGTGAAAGAAGGAGCAGGGCTCTTGGACAGCGGTCGCCAGGCTCTTCAGGGGTTCAGGGGGGTCTCCAAGAAAGAGAGAGCTTTTGTGAGGGGAACTTCAGGTGAGAGAGAATTGGGTGTACAAGGGTTAAGAGTGAGGTCTCCTCTTGTAAAATTTTCTTTTCATAGTGAAGTTTGCATGCTCCGTGGAGGCGAGCCCTTTTGTGGCTGATCTACGTATTTTGATTGTTTTTCTTTTGTTTTGTTTCTTCTTTCTTCCTGCTGCATCGCATGGTACTGAAAGAATCTTGGGAGGTGGTGTCCTGGCCAGACATCCACCCAACAGGTTTTTAATGGAAGAAGAAGGCCGAGGGCCTCCTCTCTTCATCATGGTGACTTTGGTCTTCATCCGATAGCTTCTTTTTTCTTTTTTAGATGAGATGGCTAGACTTCCGACCTGTATCCTGTAGTCACTCCTTCCTCAATAAAAAAAGAAGAAGAAGAGGGCCAACAACAACCTCCACTTCTCTTCTCTTCATTGGGTGGCCGAACATCTGGCTCGTGTCCATCGGCTACCCATGCCTTGCCAACGATGTCCTCCCCTTCCAGCAACCACCATGATGAGCTGCCACACCACCACACTGGTCTCTACTCTTAGGCCTATAGCCGACGACGTGATTTTTGGATCTCTCACATCAGTTGATTCTTCTTTGAAATTACAGTAGGTGGACCTCGATTAAGACTCCGAGATCTCGATCTCTGGCAGGGGTGGTGCGGGGCATGGCTATTTTGTGGTGCTACTGTGTTTCCATCAAAGTCTTCCATGGGGCATGGATCAGGAGGAACTTTTCAATCATCGAAAAATTGGTGATTGGTCTTCAGAGATGGTGGTGGTCTGCTAATTAGGTCCTTTTTTGGCAATTGCTAGTTGGAATGTGGTTGGGGAGGGGGCATCTGGCTTTCGCATCCTCTACTACTCACAATCGAAAATAGGAAGAGAAAGGGGAGTTTCGGAAAAAGAGAGGAAGGAGGAAGAAAAGGGTTTTAGGTTTGGATTTTGAATTTTGACCCATAAACCTAGATCCATGAAGCACTAATCCTTTAGCCCTTTTGATAATTGATTGAATTAGACTAAATTGAGCTAGTTCAATTTGGTTTCGAGAATTTTTGCAATTAAATCCCTCATAAAGTAATTTATTATAGAAAGATCCTTTGATAAATTGCACTTTAGCTCCTATAATAAATTTTATTACATACAAGATCCCTGGATTTTCATTAAGCCCCTATAACAGAGTTTATTACATAAAGACCCTTGGATTATTATTTAATCCTTGTAATAAACTTAATTACATAAAAATTCTTCGATAATTATGATTAGGTCTTTATTATATGGTTTTATTGCATTAAAATATAAATTTGCATATCATATGGTTAATTTATATGTTATTTAATTTATTTATATGTAAATAAAAAATTACAGACCTATTATCATATTGATAATGATGTATTCAATATTATATAAAATTAATAAATTTATTATATTCAGAAGTAGTCACAACATCCTGGATATAGTAAAAATCACATAAAGACTATAAAATAAAGTACAATGGTGTGTGAATAAAATTACAATTAAGTCATCGAAATAATTAATTTTATCCATAGAAAGTGGTTATTTTTATGATTTAATTGGAATAAGATGGTAATTTAGGTATTAAGGATAAGATTTTTTTTTTTAGATCCGTCGATATGAAAATTTACTATTTTTTGATACCTATATTGTTGATCTTATTAATAAAGTATTAGTAAATTCTATATGTGATACACCACTATCCATAGAAAGGTTAGAATTTACTATTAAAATAATATTGATTATTTTAGATTACAATTGAATTAGTCTCATTATTTATTGATAACGTGAGCATGTGTTGTTTGCAGTATTAGTTCCTATAATTATTGATAGTAGAATGAAAAATTTTATTTTCTTATTGAATTTAATATCTTGAAATATAAATAGAAAAATAGTACTCACATTAAGGTGTGTTGATGTTGATCTGATATTTTGAGTAAATAAATTTTCATCACTTACGAATGAAAGTACATCAGAACAGAAGAGCTTTTTGAAAAATATGAGCGATCTAATCGATTCACTTTACTCTACAAAAAATCTAATGTGGTACATTAGATGATCTTTTCCTTCATGTCATAAGGCACACATTTTCTTGAATATTGTAGAGTAGAAATTAGTAAGCTCTGATAAGGCAAAGGCCGACATCCATGAGCATATTATAAAGATGAGGAATATCACAATATAGTTAAAGATTTTATATCAGATATTCTTTTGGTCTATTTTATTCTCACTTCTTTTCCATCAGAGTACAACTCTTTTAAAATTTCTTATGGTATATATAATAAGGATTGGATAGTTAGTGAATTACTGACCAAATATATACAAATGGAGAAGAGATTGAGAGAAGGAGAAGATAGAAAGCATGAATTTTACTTCATATCAAGTTAGTGGAAAAGTAGATAAGAGAATGATGTACTTAAGGCAAAAGGGAAAAGCATTAGTTGTAGCATTAGGTGGAGCCATTAATAAGATTGTCAAAATACTTCTTCTACAAAAAGAAAGTGACACCTAAAGAAAAACTATATGAAGTATGAAAAGTAGCTACAAAAAAAATACCTTTTACTCTTGCGTGTTTTGAATCTAATTAGTTAATATTCCTAATTTTACCTGGTGCATTGACTCTAGTACATTTGTCCATATTGCCAACAACTTATAGGGCTTTCTATTAAGAAGGTCTTTGATTGAAAGTAAATGATTTATTCTCATTAAAAATCAACCATGTTTACTTATTAAAATGGTTGGATGCTACCGGAAAATCTTAGATCTTGGGGTAAGTTTTTATATTTTTTTGAAAAACTCTTCTATATTATCGCATCAGAAAGTGGGGCATATCTTCGAAAAAAGAGTCATAAAGCTAGTGAAGTAAAGATCTTATGATCATTAGACTTCACTGATTTTGTGACATGTATTGACTGTATAAAAACAAAGTAGGTGCCAGGATGAGTAAAGAATTTTGAAAATCATTCATACTATTGTATGCAAATCTTTTCTCCATATTTAATAGATATAAATATTTCATCATACTCATTAATGACTATTCATAGTATATGTATCTATACCTCCTATTTGATAAGGCTATTATATTTGAGGCCTTTAAGGAATTTGAAATAAAGATAGAGAAATAATCAAGAAAAGTGATTAAAATAGTCAGATTCGATAGAGATGATGAGTGCTATGGTAAATATACTGAGATGGGATAAAGATCAGGACCATTAGCAAAATTTCTAAAAAAATAAGGTATTTTATTATATAATATCAAAACACACCAGATCAAAATGGTATATCTGAAAGAAATAATATAATGCTTAAAGAAATGGTTTGATCTATGATAAGTTATTCCACTTACCTATTTCCTTATGGGGTGAGGCTATAAAGATAGCTACATATATTTTGAATAAGGTCCTTACTAAGCAGTTCAAAGGACTCCTCATGAGTTATAGATCAGTAGGAAATCTAGTTTGGAATATATATATATATGGAGTTATCTAGCTGAAGCCAAAGTTTTTTAACCCATAAGAAAAGGTATTTAATCTCAGTACAACCAGTGATTTCTTCATTGGTTATCTGGAGAGATCAAAAAAAAATATAGATTCTATTGTCTATCTCATACACCATAGATAGTAGAGACTAATAAAGTTAAATTTCTAAAGAATGACATATTTAGTGGGAGTGAAGAATCTTAAGATATTGTCATTGAGGAAATATTGACCTTGTAAAATATACTACAGTGATGATTTCTATTGTTATTCATCGTGATAATATTGAGTAGAAACCATCACTTCATTAAGTTCCACTCCATGAGGTTTTTATTACTGAAAAAATAATTGTTTAACCATCGTCACAAGCGGATCAAGAGACAGCTCTCTAATGATCTATTAGAATAAGAAAATTTACTATGCCTTCAAATTATGCGATATATTTGATATACATGGATGAAAAAGATATGATCTTGAGATATTCTTATAAGTCATAAAAGGTGAGAACTTCTTACAATAGTGGAATGCCATAAAAGGAAGAGCTAGGCTCTAAATGACAACCATATTTGAAAATAAGTTGACCTATCTAAAGGAAGTGACCAATAGGTTGCAAAAGGATCTATAATACCAAAAGAAATCTCAATGATAAGATTGAATGATATAAAGCTAGATTTATGATAAAGGGGTTTATACAAAAGAAAAGCATTGACTATTCTTTTTTTGAGATTGTCATGTCTTAGTGGCTCATTTTTGACTTAGAGCTACATCGGATGGATGTGAGAATGATCTTCTTTAACAGTGATCTAGAAGAAGAGGTCTACATGGAATAAATCAAAGATTTTTGTTGTCAGTGGATAAGAGCATATGGTTGCAGATTAAAAAAAATCAGTTATGGACTTAAACAGGCTCCACACTATGGTATCTCGATTTTAATAGGATAATCATGTTCTTTGGATTTAAAGAAAATTTATTGATTAATTTATATATATGAAGGTCAGTAGAAGTAAGTTCATAATTTTGGTATTATATGGTTAATATTCTACTTGTCAATAGTGATTTTGATCTACTTAAGAAAATCAAATAATTTCTATCTCAAGAATTTGAGATGAAAGATATGGGCGAAGCCGCTTATATTATCAAAATTTAAATTTATAGAGATAGATCCTTAGGGCTACTTGAATTATCTTAAAAGACTTACATCTCTATGATACTAAATTAGAGATGAAAAAATATTTCTCTGGATATACTCATATGATAAAAGATGATTGTAAGGACCTTGATTTTATCCCGCATGAATCTTAAAGCAAGTAAAAAAAAATAAAAAAAAACTCCCAAAGAGGAAGACCCCTAAAGGAGTCCTCTTCGAATTCGATCAGGACAAGGGGTCCTCGGGCCAATCAAACTCGATGAGGACCCTAGGACTCCCTTCTATAAATTCCCCAGCCCTATGCATCACACAAATTCCTAATTAATCATCGATGAAATAGTGAGTTTTATTGAATTATTTTTGATGAGTATTTTTCAACAAACTACCAATGATTCATCACTGGAGTTTAGGTAAAATCTCTTATTCTCTTTCTTTTTCTCTTTTCCATACCCCACGAAGCCCTTAATAGCTGAATTGAACCACCAACTACCAAATTTTACAGAAGAAGGAACCTCCCCTATTTTCTTCTTCTTCTTTCCTTCCATCGGACTGACTGCCATTGTAGGATATGTTTCTATTTTGATTTGCTGAGGATCGGACCACTGTCACTAGAGCCTTTCCCACTAAAGTCATTGAGATCACAACCATCGAGGGTTAGCCATGAAGGTGGTCAGCTCTAATCTTCCCTTCCCCTATTTCAATAGAGAAGAAAATGAGAAGAAAAAAATAGAAAAAAAAGAAAAGGAAAGAAAAGAAAAAAAAGAGAGAGTTTCTCTCTCTTTTCTTTTTCCTCTTTACTTTCTCTCTACTTTCTCTCTCTATGAGTTTCTCTCTTTAAAATTTTTTTCTCTTCATTGATATCTCTCTCTAGAAATCCTATGGACTAGCAGAGGGTTCCCATATCAATTGATTGACCCTAAGAGGGGTTCTGAACCTATGGTGTTCGAGTATATTTTTGTAATTTTTGCATTCTTAATCATTTATAATTTTTATGTTGATCTTGATTATGTAGAGATATAATTATTTATACAAAGTGTTGAGTAGAAGCATCTTGATCTTGAGTTTATAGGTCATAGGATTGATCAATATCTATGTTTGAATCTGAGATCGATAGAGATAAGGGTCCCTTTATATGATCACCTATATATATGATTTTTCCATATTATGCATGATGATATTGGCTTTATGTGGATATATGATTATTTATTATATATGTATCACATATTGACCATCTGATTATTGGAAATATGAGATTTGATATTTGAAAATTGAACAAAAAATATAATATAATTTATAAAAGACTATTGAATGTGCTAGAGGATTTGGACTAGCCATGATGTGGATTGCGAGTCACAATATAAATCATGATATCTTGGATTCCTCGTCATGGATCGAACCATGACACCTTGATTTACCATTATGGGTTGAAGCATAGTTATTCTGATTTACCATGATGGACTGAAGCATAGTTATTATGGATTGCCACTACGACTGAAGTGTAGATATTCTGGTTTGCTATTGCAGATCGAAGTATAGTTATTATATATTGCTACCATGGGTTGAAGTGTGGTTTATGATTTACTAGTTACAGACCAAAGCGTGACCATGATTAGTCCAAACAAAAAGATGATTGATTTGAAAAATATTAATGAAACATAAATAATAAGGCGTATGAACATACATATAATATTTATGATGGATTTATGATAATTCATGATGTATATGTTTATATAATTGTTAAGTTATAATGCATACCTGATATGAGATTTTATGACTTATAATTTTTATTTGATAATTGCTCATTCATTATCTCGAATTATATTATTATATTGATGTATGTATAATGGATTTTTACTGGACTATAAAGCTCACAATCTCCTTCTTTTCTTTTTTTCTTAGAGTTACAGGATGCTCATGAGTTTGGATTCGTGGATGCATGGATGAATGGATAAAGCATCATTAATACCTGATCATATGATCGAAGGAATTGAATTTGTTATGAAATTGAATCATTATTATTATGGATCTTGAGGTTATGACTAATTTTAAGATCTTGCATATTCTTTAGGATCTTGTCCTAAAAAATATGCGGCCATCATATATCCGACCGGCTGTGGAGTTTAAGGCATGATAGAATGATATCAGAGCTTAAAGTTATGATCTTTAGGGACTGTGAGTTAAGAGGTATTTGAGCATAAGTTATGATCACTAAGGATATGATAAAATGATATCAGAGCTTATATTATGATCACTAGGACTATGACTTAAGTGATATTTGAGTATAAGGTCATGATCATTAAAGATAGGACCGACATAGCAGAAATGATTCCAAATTTAGATTTCAGATTAATAAATATCGTGATAAAATTTATGCATAAGTGGCACATGAGAACTGATGAACTATATCTTGAATTTCAATAAATAGGATTTGATCTAAGTATAAAAGATGTTGACCTTAGAATAAAATGAGATATTTGATATATTGTGTTGGGTATACTTGTTCAATTATTATTTAAATGATTTTGGAATACTAAACTTGATGCGGGTGAAGATCATAATCTTTTCTAATTTTGATGTTAATTATTTAATCATTATAATTTTGGATTTATTAGAGGGAAGATATTTGGATATGACCTAAGAAAGAGCTGCATCATACAAGAGAAAAATACTCCTCGAGCATCGAACCTATAAGAGGATCATGCATGAAACTTGCATGTAAATATATATATATATATATATATGTGTGTGTTGTGTGTGTGTGTGTGTGTGTGTGTGTGTGTGTGTGTGTGTATAGTTCTATTTATGGATTGGATTTTATTGTGAGAGTATGACATAAGGAATATTGAAACTTAGGGTTATGATCACCTGAGGTCGTGACAGATATAATTCATATAATTTGGATTTTGATGGATAATTTGTATGTTAGATTGTAATTCAAGAAATTGACAATCTATAATTTTATTGATTCAAAAATTATTTAGCAAATCCAAAAAATTTGATGTATTTAAATCAGAGTGTGCAATAAAAGTGTGGTGGTTAAGTCATTTAAATTTGATCAAAAATATTGGTTCAAATTCGAAGTGTGTTATGATAGAGGATTGAAATTTTTTTTGGGTGAAGAAGGCTATTTAGGAGCTCAAGAATAAGATAAAAATTTTGATACCCTTAAAGTTTTAGCTTTGCAATATGCTAATTTCGAGGATGAAATGATTTTAAGGAGGAAAATGTAAGGATCTTGATTTTATCCTGCACGAATATTAAAGAAACGTAAAAAAAGAAAAAAAAACTCTCGAACAGAAGAGTCCTCTTTGAATCTAACTAGGACAAGGGGTCCTAGGGCCAATCAAACTCCAATGAGGACCCTAGGACTCCCTTCTCTAAATTTTCAGCCCTCTTTTTCTGTGCAATGCCCAAATTCCCATTCAATACTGACAAAATCATGGGTTTTATTGAATTATTTTTGATGAGTGTTCTTTGGCAAACCACCACCAATTCCTCATTGGAGTTTAGGTAAGATCTCCTATTCTCCTTCCCTTTCTTGTTTCCAAATCCCATGAAGCTTTTGATGGTCGGATTGAGCCACCGGCTGCCAGATTTCATAGGAGAAGGAACTTCTCCTATTTTTTTCTTCTTGTTTCCTTTCATTGGACCGATTGTCATTGCCAGAGATGTTTCTATTTTGATTTGCTGAGAATTGGGCCGCCATCACCAAAACCTTCCCCATCGAGTCTGAGATTATGGCCGTCGAGGGTCAGCCATAAAGGTGGTCGGCCCTAACCTTACCTTCCCCTATTTCAACAAAAATGAGAAGAAAAAAAAGAAAAGAAAAAGAAAAGAAAGAAAAGAAAAGAACAAAGAGAGAGAGAGAGTTTGTCTCTCTTCCCTCTCTACTCTCTTTACCTTCTTTATCCACTTGCTCTCTCTATCAGTTGCTTTCTTTATTTTTTCTCTCTATTTTTTTTTAAATTTTATGGACCAGTAGAGGGTTCCCAAATCAATTGGTTGACCCTAGGAGGAATCCTAGACCTATAGTATTTGGATATTTTCTATAATTTCTCCATCCTTAATTGCTTATAATTTTTATATTGATCTTGATTATGTAGAGGTGAGATTATTTGTACAAGGTATCAAGCAAAAATACTTTGATCTGGAGTTTATAGATTGAAGGATTGATCAATAACTTTGTTTGAGTCTGACATCGATAGAGGTAAGGGTCCTATTATATGATCACCTATATATATGATTTTTCCATATCATGGATAATGATTTTTGTTTTATGTAGATATATAATTATTTATTATATATGTATCACATGTTGACTATTTGATTATTGAAAATATAAGATTTGATTTGGAAAATTGAATGAAAAATATAATACAAATTATGAAAGAATTATTGAATTGCAAGAGGATTTGGATTAGATATGTTGTGGATTGTCGGTTATAGGCCGAATCATGACACCTTGGATTGCCACTTATGGGCTGAATCATGATATCTTGATTTGCCATCATAAGTCGAAGTGCGGATATTCTAGTTTACTACTATAGGTCGAAGCATAGTTATTATGGATTGCCACCATAGGCCGAAGCATAGATATTCTAGTTTTCACTGCGAGCCTAGTGCAGTTATTATAGATTGCTACTATAAACCAAAGTGTAGTTTATGGTTTACCAGTCATGGACTGAAGCATGACCATAATTAGTCCAAATGAAAAGATGATGATTGATCTAGAAAATATTAATGAAACATAAATAATAAGGCGTATGAATATACATGTGATATTAATGATGGATTTGTGATAATATATCATTCGTGATATATATGTTGATATAACTGTTGAGATATAATACATACCAGATATGAGATTTTGTGACTTACATTTTCTCTTCGATAATTGCTCATTCATTATCTTGAATTATATTATTATATTGGTGTATGTATAATGAGATTCTTGTTAGGTTATAAAGCTCATAACCTCCTTCTTTTCTTTCTTTTTCAGAGCTGTAGGATGTTCATGATTGGCTATGGTTTGGGTTCACAGGTAAATGGATGAATATATAGAGCATCATTAATACTAATTGGATGATTAAAGGAATTGAATTTGTTATAAAATTGAATCATTATTATTTATGAATCTTGAGGTTTTGACTAATTTTAAGGCCATGCATATTCTTTAGGATCTTGCCCATGATGTATTCGACCTAGATGCTGGATTCAAGGCATGATGCTGGATTCAAGGCATGATAGTGACAAATTTAATGAAACTCAATATTCAAAATTAAGATAAAGATAGAGAAAATAATGTTCATAACCTATGCATCTGATGTTGGGAGTCTATGCAGATGTTTATATGCATCCAAATATTACTTTTGCTGCATTGTCGCTTGGACATAAAGATCTAAGAATGGAGCTTAGAAAATCTATAAAGAAAGTCATGTGTTACTTATAGGATATAAAAATTTACATGGTCACATACAGATAGTCTGATCATTATGAAGTAATAGATTATTAGGATTCGTACTTTGTTGGATACATCAATAGTAGAAGTCTATTATTGGTATATCTTTCTACATACAAAAGGTGCTATATCATGGATATATGTAAAATAAGATCTTGTTCACTACATCTACTATGGAAGCAAAATACATAGCCTATATGAGACTTTCTCAAGAGCTATAAGGTTGTGAACTTTTATCATAGAACTTAGAGTTGTCGACTCTATTAGTAGAATGATAAACATATACTCTAATAATTCTACAGTAAAATTCTTCAACAATATGAAGAGTACAATATCAAATATTTGCTCTTCATGAAAGAACAAAGAAAAAATAATGTCTATGGAATATATTAAAAGAAAGTTGATAATTGTAGATCTGCTGACTAAAAGACTCATTCCTGAAATTTTGAGAATCAGGTGGATGATATGAGACTTATTAGCTCATTTTATGATTGATATGCATTAATCACTACGTATAAAGTCATCACATTAGATTTTATGATAAAGTTTAGTTTACTTTATGTTGATCAGCTATTTACCCTATAATATAAAGATGACCAAGGAGTAGGCACAAGGTTTCATCTATCTATAAAGTAAAATTCCATTTAAAAATTTGGTTATGAGGTATCATTAATGTTATAATACATGGAAGGTCATGTGTTGATTGATAACGCATTTGCTATCATGATTCACATTGATGATTACTTTGTAATCAAGTATGTAGTATATATCTTATAGAGAAATTAAATTTTTAGAGGTGTCCACATCAGTTTTTCAATTATCAGATTCAGATAAGATTTTATTAAAGTTTTTGGAAATGCTTTAAATAATTGAAATGAAGATGCTTGTGTTAGATTGGGCCAAGTGAGAGAATGTGATAATTTATCTGATTAAACTCATTTAGATGTGGCCTACACTAACATGCATCGGGATTTGTTTTATATATTTTAATTGATCTAGACTCTGACTAAAGATAAACCTCCGATAAAGTGATAGGAATATATTTGATGGTTTAATAAAGTTGAGTTCTACATAATCATTGTGAATAATATCCATCTTTCAGTCATTACGACTGATTTAGATACTATCTCTGATGGATGAGACACATTATAAAAGGATGCCTATGGACTTAGTCCTCAACTCATCCAAACTATGTGAGATCCTCTCTATCGGGTATACTAAGAGTTGGTGTGATACCCTAAATCCACCAAGCCATAAGACTGCACAGATCTTAAAGTAGCACCAAAAAAAAAGAGAAAAATAGAGAGAAGACTCTTGTTAGGAGTCTTCTTCTCTTCTTTTCCATAAACTCCCAATCGGAGTTGGAATCGGAGGCCATGAGGGAGTCAAACTCCTTCCCCCTCCACCTTTATTTAAAGGGACCAAGCTTCCCTATGAAACCCCCTATCATCGTGTTGAGATTTGGGCCTCGAATTCAACCCACAGAAGCCCAGCATGCGGAGGAGAAGCCCACAGTAGACCAGACTTGAAAATATAGTCTGGAGGCATGGCCCAGAGGCCTGCAAGCTTGGTCTGTGGGTGCCCAGCCTGCAGCACGCATGGCCCAGGCGGGGCTTGCTGCCTACGTGGCCCGCAACATGCAGGCTTGCCCAATGCACGGACATGCATGGCCCAGGATGTGCATGGGTGCATGGTCCAGGTGCACAACCACACGGACCACATGCCTAGGCCCAGCGACTCAGCATGGTCCATCGTGCGCCCACAGAGAAAATGCGAACCACATGTTGCACATGGACCGGCCCGATCCAGAACCATTTTCACATGGCTCACGCACATGGGGATAAATGTGTGACATGCGGTACATGCTGAAAAGATTAGGTTCACATGGGGGGTGGTCTACGTGTGGTCTTAGGTGTGTTTTGCATGATTGGATGGCTATGAATGCATGCGGATTTGATCAGATGGTCAGAAGTATTTTTTATCCTGTTAAAAGTATGATTTTGATCTAGAATCAATTTTGGGTCTTTAAAAGATGTATGACAGTCTGTGGGCAACAGAGTGAGCAGAGGATCTGTGTAGTGGTTAAGGAGCTTGGGAGGAGAGAATTCGTGGTTGAGAACATCACAGAGGCATTTAAAGGCATCAGAGGATTTGATACAGTAGGTCTATGAGAGGTCTCCTTTGGGAGTTTTGTGAGAGCTTTTGTAAGGGGTTATGCTTCTCCTTGAGAGAAATTGATGTATGAGAATTGAGAGGGGTGTTCTTCTCCTGTGCTTATTTTCTTTCATAGTGAATCTTGCATGCTTGTGGAGGTAAGCCTTAGGCTGATCCACGTATTTGATTGTGTCTTTTTATCTCTTCTTTCTTTCTGTTACGGTATCGACATCGTTACCTAGGTTAGCGATCTTGGATAGAGGATCTGTATTCCACACTCATAAGAGATCCTTCCCAACAAGTGGTATCAGAGCATGTGGTTGTCCTGGTTGCAGTGGTGTTGATCGAGATTGAAGAAGATGGAGAAGACAGACTTGATCAAGATGGAGATCATCCGGTATGATGGAAAGAATAATTTTTTTCTATGGCAAGTGAGGGTGAAGGATGTGCTCATCCAGTAAGGATTGATTCATGCTCTTTTATGCGAAAAAAGCTGACTGCAATAGAGGAGAAGGATTGGAGGTGCTCCAGATACAGGTGGTAAGTATGATTGCTTGTACTTGATGGATGAGGTGGTGATCCATGTACTTAGCGAAACTTTTTTGATGATGATGTGGATGAAGCTTGAGAAGATGTACATAGTGAAATCACTCACCAATGCTCTCTTCCTCTGAAAGTAGTTCTATCAGTTGCAAATGAGTGAGGGACAGAGCATGTAAGAGCATCTCAACAGCTTCTAAAAGATCCTCACTGATCTCCTCGGCATTAGTGAAAAGGTTAAGGAGAAGATTAGGGCGTTAGTCTTGCTATCATCGCTTCTTCCTTCCTTTGAGTCCTTGCTAATTGCTCTTCTAGTGGAGAAGAGCACCATCAAGATGGATGAGTTATTTCTATACTTCTTCAGAATGAGATTCTTAGGAGAGAGAATCGAGTTTCGAGTTCAAGTGGTGACTCAATTATGGTAGTGACTGGAGGTGGTGGTGGTAAAGGAGGATGAAGGGATAGAGGATCGTAAGGTGCGCGGTCCAGATTCAAGTTAAAGACTTCAGCAAGATCAGATGCTATAGGTATAATGAGTTGAGGCATCAAGTTAGAGATTGCACATAGTTCAAAGATCAGATGAAAGCTTCTATGACGACGATGGTCCAAGGTAGCGATACAGAAGAAAGTGATGATGTTCTGCTGGTGTCAGATGAGGTATCTATTTTTTTTCCATAGTGGATTTTAGATTTTGTATGTTCGCATTATGTATGTTGTAAAGAGGAGTTGCCTAACTCCTTAAAGGGCAGTGAGGACACTGTTCATCTATCGAATGGATCGAGCTGTGTGATCAAGAGTATTGGGACTGTCAGCTTATAAACTCATGATGGAGCAGTAAAGAAATTGGATGAGATTCGATACATATCCAATTTTAGGAGAAGTCTAATTTTATTGAGCAGACTAAATTCAAGCAGCTATAAGTGGAGAGCTAAGAATGGAATCTTGAAGGTTCTGTGTGGCAGTAGGATTGTGATGAAGGAGAAGAGGTATGGAGGACATTATCTCTTGGCAGGGAGCTTAGCACGACGTGGAGATTTAGGAGCCAGTGGGAGCTCAGAGTAAAGTGGAGCTCCAGATATAGGTGGATCAGGTACGAGATGGGAGACTGGAGAAGATGACAGGTGATGTCTTAAGATGAAGTTTTTATTACCATAGGAGGCTATCCCGAACAGATCTTAGGTCAGATAGATTATAGCATATGATGAAGATAGAATCGAACAGCCTGGTTTGACTCTCGAGTTTGTCCATCTATGAGCAGCCAGACATATGCCTTAGGGCATGGGGGCAAGATCATCCAAAAGCTCTCAAAGTTTTATGCAGGCCGAATGTCGAGTCAAGGTGGAGATTATGGAGATTTGGCACCTCAAATTCGACCCACAAAAGCCCACAGCAGATCAGGCTTGGAAATGTGGCCTAGAGGTATGGCCCATAGGCCCACAGGCTTGGCCTACATGTGCCTAGCACGTGCGCCCAGGTGGGGTCTACAGCGTGCGTGGCCCAAGTGGGAACTGCAGTGCGCACGCCTACCCAGCATGCGAATGTGCACAGTGTACGGTCTAGGCGTGTGCCTACACGGACCACATGCCCAGGCCTAGCGACCCAGCATGTTCCACCATGTGCCCATGAAAAAATATGGTCCACGCGCGATGTGTGGACCACCTCGGTCCAGAACTACTTTCACACTGCTCATGCATGTGCGGATGAGCATGCGACATGCGATGCATGTGGAAAGAGTCTGGTTCATGCAGTGGGTGGTCTACGTGCAGTCTACAGGTATGTTTTGCATGATCGGATGGCCATGGATCCATGTAGATTTGATCAGACGGTCAGAAGTATTTTTTTAGTCCCGTTAAAAGTATGATTTTGATATGGAATTGATTTTGGATCTTTCAAAGAGGCCTGATGGCCTGTGGGCAATAGAGTGAGCAAAGGATCTATGTAGTGGCTGAGAAGCCCGAGAGGAGAGGATCCATAGTCGAGAGCATCACAGAAAGCATCTAGGGGCATTAGAGGACTTTGATATGGTAGGGCTGTGAGAAAGTCTTCTTGGAGAGTTTTGTAAGAGCTTTTGTAAGGGGTTATACTTTTTATTATGAAAAATTGATGTATGAGAGTTGAGAGGATGTGATCTCCTTCTGTACTTATTTTTTTTTTAGTGAATCTTATATGGCTTATGGGGGTAAGCTTTGGACTGATCTACATATTTAATTATGTTCTTGTTATCTCTTCTTTCTTTCTGTTGTGGTATCGACATCATCACCTAGGTTAGCGATCTTGGATAGGAGATCCGTATTCCACACTGGTGAGGGATCCTTCCCAATATGGTAGCCCTCGGGTCATCATCGAAAATCATCACAAAATCCTTCTTCTCTAGAAATTATTGATGGAGCTGATCGGATTTGCCAAAAATTAGAGCCCACTATTATCAGAAATAAGGTAATGATCCTCTCATCTTGAAGTTAATCTTGATTGCTATTCCTTTGAACCCTTGGAGACCTTGATTCTGGGTGATTTGTCATTGGATTTCTTCTTGCATTTATTCATGATTTTCCATTGCCAGTTGCCGCCACCTATCGATGATGGGATACCATCTATGGTGTTGCATGACCCAATCATCACCAACCATAGCTATGGCCGATGGTGGGTTCACTGTTCGGAGAAGGAATAGGGGGATGTAGGTCCCCTGTTTCATTAAAAGAAGGGAGAAGAGAGGGATGCGGGTCCCTCTCTCATGAAAAAGAAAAAAAAGAAAAAAAGAAGAAAAAAAAAAGAAAAGAAAAGGGAAAAGAAAAAAGGGAGAGAGATATGCTCTCTCTTCCCTCTCTCCCTTCTCTCTTCAAGGGCTTGCACTTTTTCTCTCTAAAAATTTTTTTTCTCTCTCTACTTTCTTCTCTAAAATTTTCTCTCCAGACTATTCATTTTTTTCATGGATTTCTCTTTTTAGAAGTCATCTCTTTAAGATTAATCGAGTAAAGGACTTTGTTTTGATGATTTGATCCAGCTTAGTGAAGGTTTTAGATTCATGACTGTTGGACAGTATGTTAGCATCCATCTTGATCAGATCGAAAATCTTTAGATTTGATCATTCTTGATTGGATAAAGTTAATATGATTGGATCGATCCAAACCATAGATACGACTATCATTCATCATGTGTTCCTTAATTAATTATGTCCTTTCTGATTATTGGACTCAATGATATTTAGGCATGTAGTTGTTTCGACAAGAAAATATCCAATAGAGAGATACTATGATCTGATTTATAAATTTAAAATTTGAAAAGAAAATTATAGAATTATGTGGATTTGCTGGAGTGTGTATGAGGTAAGTAATGTGACTCTTTTTCTAGATTTATCAGTAAATTATAAAATATTTTTTATATTAAATTATTTATGGTATATAAATTCGATGCATTATATTTTGGATTACTGAATATGCTTTTTTTTTATATGTCAAATGATTTGTGATTGATCGTATTGATTTTGATATCGATTATTCATTTGATTTGATGCCATCTGGTTTATGACTTTTTGAATTTCAAATATGAATTTGTTTTTAATCTGAGATGAATTTTAACTCGCAGTCGACTATGTTTCAAACCCTACCAATAGAGATAATACATTGATACTTTGATACCTTGCCAGTGGAGGTTGTATGCTAATATTTTGATATCCTGTCAGTGGAGGTTATGCACTGATAGTTTAATATCCTGTCAGTGGGGGTTGCGTTGGTACTTTGATCCCAGCTATAAGGATTGTATGCTGGTATTTAGATCCCTACTAGTGGGGTTGTGCGTTGGTACTTCGATGTCATGCTAATGGAAGTTATATGCTGGTATTTCGATATTCTTTCAGTAAGAGTCATGCACTAGTACTTTTATATCCTGTCATTAGAGGTTATATAGTAGTACTTTGATTTAGTTCATGACTATCGAGATACACGTGATTTTTGAAAGAAATTGATTTATGAATGAAAATAAATTTAAAAATAAATTCTAAAAAAATTAATTTATATGATTTATTGGTGTTGTGTATTTTGAATTGATGCACATTGCATGCTTATTTTTAGTATATTATTATTACTGAATTTATCTAGCTAAAGTATATATTGCTTGTTGGGCTATCTAGCTAATTACTCTATGTTTTACTATTTTTACAGATTTAAAGGATTAGCTTGATTCAGACATTCGATATGGGAGATTGAGTTAGAGACAGACTTTAATATTTTATTTTGAATTAAAATTTATTGAAATATTATTTTATAAGATATTTGATTTATTTTTTTGAAAATAATATTGAATATAAATTATTTGAATTTTATTTTACTGTTGCTTTATGATATCATGATTTTATATGCTTGTAAAAAAAGTTCTCTATAGGTATGCGGCAGTTGTCATGACCCTCGGCTCATAATTTTGGATCGGAGGCATAATAATTAATATAGTGTCAGAGCATAAGTGGACAAACTATGACATATAGAATCATACATGAGTGTAGGTTGGCAGACACTAGAGATATTGAGACGATGTCTTACATTAGTTGTAACATAACTTAGAAACCTAGATTTAACACAAGTACATTGATAGATTTGAATCAGAGTGCATAGTGAAAGCACAGTGGTCTAATTATTTTCAAATTGATCAAAACAAGAATTTGGTTTAAAGGATTTTGATGAAAGATTCGATTTAAAATTAGAGGATAATTATGATTTGAGGAAAAAATGATTTGAATTTTTAAGGACCTACATAAAGAAAATTTTGAGGATAATTTTTTTTTAGGGTGAGAGAATGTGACTCCAAATCCACCAAGCCATAAGACTGCACAGATCTTAAAGCAGCATAAAAAAAAGAGAAAAAAGAGAGAAGACTCGTTAGGAGTCTCCTTCTCTTCTTTTTTGTAAACTCCTGATTGGAGTTGGAACCGAGGGCCATGAGGGAGTCAAACTCCTTCCCTCTCCACCTCTATTTAAAGGGACCAAGCTTCCCTATGAAACCCCCCATCGTCGGTCCTCAGGTCATCATCGAAAATCACTGCAAACTCCTTTCTTCTCCAAAAATTGTTGATGGAGTTGATCGGGTTTGTCGGAAATTAGAGCCACCATCATTGGAAATGAGGTAATGATCCTCTCATATTGAAGTTAATCTTGATTGCTATTCCTTTGAACCCTTAGAGACCTTGATTCCAACTAATTTGTCATCGGATTTCTTCTTGCAAAGCCAAGTTCTGGATCCCTTATTTTTTCTTATTTGTTCATGATTTTCCATTGTTGATTGCTGCCATCGATCGTCGATGGGATATCGCCTATGGTGTTGCCATGGCCCCAATCATCGTCGGCCATAGCCATGGCCAACAACGGATTCGCTATTTGGAGAAGGAATAGGGGGATGTAAGTCCCTTGTTCCGTTAAAAGAAGGGAGAAGAGAGGGACGTGGGTCCTCTCTCCTGTGAAGAAGGAAAGAAAAGAAAAAAAAGAAAAAGAAGAAAGAGAAAAAGAAAAGATAAGGGAAAAGAAAAAAGAGAGAGATATGCTCCCTCTTCCTCTCTCCCTTCTCTATTCAAGGGCTTGCACTTTTCTCTGTAAAAATTTATTTTCTCTCTCTACTTTTTCTCTTTAAAATTTTCTCTCTAGACTATTCATCTTTTTTCATAGATTTCTTTTTCTAGAAGTCATCTCTTTAAGATTAATCAAGTAAAGGATTTTATTTTGATGATTTTTGATCCAACTTAGTGAGGTTCTAGATCCATGATTGTTGGACAGTGTGTTGGCATCCTTTTTCATTAGATCAGAAATCTTTAGATTTGATTATCCTTGATTGGATAAAGTTAACATGATTGGACCAACCCAAACCATAGGAAATGACTACGATTCATCATATGTTCCTTAATTATTTATGTCCTTTCTTATTATTAGACTCAATAATGTTTAGAGGTGTAGTTGTCCCAATAAGAAAATATTCAGCAGAGGGACACTGTGATCTGATCTATGAATTGAAGATTTGAAAAAAAAATTATAGAATTATGTAGATTTGTTGGAGTGTGTATGAGGTAAGTCATGCAATTTTTTTTCTAAATTTATTAGTAAATTATAAAATATTTTTTATATTGAATTATTCATGATTTATAAATTCGATGCATTATATTTTGGATTGCTGAATATGCTCTTTTTCTTAATATATCAAATGATTTGTGATTGATCATATTGATTTTGATATTGATTATATTATTTGATTTTGATACGGTCTGGTTTATGACTTTTTGAATTTCGAATGTGAATGTGTGTTTGATCTGAGATGGATTTTGATCGTAGTCTGACTATATTTTGAATCCCATCAGTGGGGGTTAAACATTGATACTTTGATACCCTACTAATGGGGTTGTACGTTGGTATTTTGATACCCTGATAGTGGAGATTGTGCACTGGTATTTTGATATCCTGCCAGTGGGGTTTATGCTGGCACTTTGATATATAGCCAGTGGAGGTTATATGCTCGTATTTCGATATCCTATCAATAGAAGTTGTGCGCTGCTACTTCGATATCCTACAAATAAGAGTTATATACTGGTATTTCGATATTCTGTCAGTGGGGATCATGCACTGATATTTTGATACTCTATCATTGGGGGTTATATAGTAGTACTTTGATTTAGTTCATGACTATCGAGATGCTCATAATGCTTTGAAAGAAATTGATTTATGAATGAAAATAAATTTAAAATAAATTTTAAAAGATTGAATTTGTATAATTTATTGGTGTTGTATATTTTAATTGATGCACATTGCATGCTTATTTTTAGTATATTATTATTACTAAATTTATCTAGCTAAAGTATATATTACTTACTGAACTGTTTAGCTCATTACTCTATGTTTTACTATTTTTACATATTCAAAGGATTAGCTTGATTACGAGATTCGATATGGAAGAGCGAGTTAGAAGCAGACTTTGATATTTTATTTTAAATTAAAATTTATTAAAAATTGATAAAAAATAATGAAATATATTTTGTAAGATATTTGATTTAGTTATTTTAAAAATAAAGTTAAACATAAAGTATTTGAATTTTATTTGTTGTTGCTTTATGATATCGTGACGAGATGCCTTGCATGCTTGTAAATTTTTTTTTTATAGGTATGCGGTAGTTGTTATGACTCTCGGCTCATGATCTTGGGTTAGAGGCATGACAGTTGGAATTGGAGATTCAAGAATTGCTCCACGACATCAAGGAGTATATCTAGCTTGGTTCCCTTGTGATTGCAAGTTGTAGATGGTCATAGGTTGATTCTATTAGACTTGGACAATAATGGTTAGAGATACAATTATTTCGTATTCATGATTAAATTTTAGCAACTAAATCTTGTCTATGCTAGAAGAAAGTGTCAGTAATGTAAAAAGCATGGCTAAATTTGACGGTTCTTTTAAGAAGTGTTCAAAGATAACAACATGCAAAAGCATCGGACAATTTTTGACTTTTTTTACATTTTTATGACCTAGGACATGGACAACCTTTATGTGGTTCGTGAATGACATTAATTAGCATCATTAGGGGCCATATAACCCCTTGTTCCACACCCAAAATCAAGAGCTCTATCTAACTCCTCCCCCTCTGATTCCACCTCTCCTTCGATCTCATCTTTCTAGCGATCTCTCTACTCATCCTCCCCTTCATCCCTCTTCTCTCTCCCGAGTGAACTCCTCCTCATCCTCGTGTCATCTTCGCACCTATCCTACTGTTTTGTGCATCCTCTACTCCTCTGATCCTAGATCGTCGACAATCCCAGCTCATCTGACTTCTCCTTGTGCACTCGTACTCCACCTGCAGGTTGTTTTTTTTGGGAATTTCAAAAACTCCTCTCTGGATGAGCACGCCATTCCACAAGTGCTCCGCTCACAAGCGGCCATTCTGCGAGTCGTTCATGCACATGTAGATTCCACGTGCGGTCATTTTGAGCCTATAAAAATGCCTCTATCCTTAGCTTTTTAAAACCACCCTCGAAAGTTCTTCTTTTCCTCTTTCTAAAATCTCTCAACACACACACACACACATTCTCCTCTCTCACTCATTTTTTTTCTTCTTCTTTTGATCATTTGGGCCAAGGAATAATTTGATTGGGTCCGATCAAGGTGTGCAATTGATGGGCATTGGAGTACTTGGCTTCTGGATTATACCTTGGAAGAGGGTGTGCAGCCTAAATCTTTACACGAGAAGGGGCCGAAGTCTCCTTTAGGATAGTGGTTAACTGCCTCCCAAGCCAGGTTCTATTTTTTTTTATTTGTCACATCAATATATATTATTTTACACACATCATGAGAAAGGAAAAAAAATTTGATTATATAAATAAATAAATAAATAAATATATTATTTCATATAATTTCTATATCAGTCTAAAAGAGACTTCAGAGATATTTTTATAGTGCATGCATATAATCTTATATTAAATATAATTGTTTGTACATAATTATGGTTTATGTTCCTTGTATATTTTATATATATTTTTTAATTAACCATAGTATCATTTCTATAGTTTTATGTTGTGTGAAATTAATGAAAGATCCCCACAAAACTTGTATTACTGCATGCTAAATTATTTTGATTCAACCTTAATAAATGTTATTAAGTGACACTAGTTAATAAAGCTAATTAAGCAAAGAACTAATAAATTTTTCTTCAAATTCTAGTTTTCTCCTTTGAACCATACTTGGACCAAATGGCTACCCTTAGAGATGAATCCATTAGTCTTAAACCTGATAAATTTGATGGAACCAACTTTAGAAGGTGGCAAAGCCAAATAAAATTTTAGCTAACCACATTGGGGCTTTAGCCGATTATTGACCAATCCTCTGTCTCCTCTAGTTCAACCACTCCTGCCACCCCTGAAGAAGACTATCTTTGTAAGGATAGAATTCTAAGTGCCCTTTCTGATTTATTCTATGATGTTTATCTATTTGTGTAGAATACAAAAGAATTATGAGATAACCTAAAGTCTGAATATGGCCTTGATGATGCTGGGGTTGAACGGTTCAATATCGCATCATTTCTTAGATATATTATGGTAGATGACAAATCTATAAATGACCAAGTCCACCAATTCTAAGAATACTTTAGGAAGCTTCAAACCAATGCAACCGTTCTTGCTGAAGAATTTAAGATCTCGAGCCTTCTTGATAAGGTGCCTCTTTCTTTGGACGGCTTTGTCCAAGGTTAGCTCCATAAGCAAGGAGAGCTAACCCTAACTCAACTTCTAAATTCAATCAGGATAGAAGACCAACATAGGTTCAAAACCCAGCAAACCAAAGTCCCAGGTGCCCAAGCTAACCCGACCCTTACCAAATCCAAATCAAAACCTAGACTTCAACCAAACCAACAACACTAGTTAAACCAACATAACCGACCTAGCTTAAATAAGTTCAAGCCTAAGGGTAAAAATTTCAAGGCTAATAACACCAGATCCAACAAGTCTGCCCAAGGTCCAAGTGATAAGTTTTGCTTTGTATGCGGAAGGACAAACCATCTTGTGAGAGACTATTTTCACTTAAAGAAGGAATCCTTTCACAAATCTTCTGGTTCCTCCAGACCTCAAGCTCATATAGTTGAAGGTTTAGAAGACACCACCTTTAGGTCAGTAAGCTTTTACATTGAAGTTAATATTACTTCCTCTAACCTTGATTTGTGGTTGGATTCAGAAGCTAATATTCATATTTATTTTGACCACTCCTGGTTCACTACTGTTGGTGCAAAAATCTGCTTGCACCGGAGAAGCTGGAGTCGAGGGAGTCGCGGTCACCGTCGGGACCTGCAAAAGAAGTCTAAACCGGAGGTGGGGTTGCTCCGGCAAGACCCTCCGATGCTTAAGTCAGTTCTCTGCCTCAACAAGAATGGAGTGTTCGAACGAAAATTTTAGCAGAGTTTCAAGGTAAAATGAGAGCTTATGAAATAACGTATCTGGGGTTCCCCCTTTTATAGGCGGAGGGGGCAACAAACTGATGGTGACGCCTGTAACCGTCTGATAGTGGGCCGCCCATGGTCAGGAAAAGTTTGTTGCGGCTAGTAGTGGGGTGGACCCGTGGCTATTATCGGGGCGTGCCACATGGAGTCTGCCACGAGAAGTGGAGCGGCGTCCGTTGTCGCGACTTGCCAGAGGATAGGAGAATCGCGCGGTATCCATCGCAGGAAGTGGAGCAGGACCGTGGCCATTATTACGGCCTGCCAAGGAGTGATGGAGCCACGTGAAATCTGTCGCAGAAGGTGGAGCAGGGTTGTGGAGTGATGGAGCCGCGTGGAATCTGCCGCAGGGAATGGAGCAAAATCGCGGCTGTTACTGCAGCGCACCAGGGGGCGAAGGTCTGCCGGCTGAAGTCCGACTGGAGTGTCTGGCGGAGAGAGGTGGTTAGCCATCTGTCCAAGAGAAGCTCGAAATCTAGCTTTCGCAGGAGTTCGGATGAAGTCTTCCTTCAATCACAGTCGGGGGCCGGGGCGGAGTCTTCCTGCAATTAAAGTCAGGTGCGAAGTCCGGCTCCCGTAGGAGTCCAGACGGGGTCTATCAGCAGTTGAAGTTGACGACGAAGTCCGGCTCCCGTAGGAGTCCGGGCGGAGCTTACCAGCGGTTGAAGTTGGTGACGGAGCCCGGCTCCCGTAGGAGTCTGGGCGGAGCTTACCAGCGATTGAGGTTGGTGACGGAGCCCGGCTCCCGTAGGAGTTCGGACGGAGTCCTCCTTGCGGTTGGAGTCGTGGACGGAGCCCGGCTTTCGTAGGAGTCCGGGCGGAGTCTTCCTGCAATTAAAGTCAGGTGCGAAGTCCGACTCCCGTAGGAGTCCGGACGGGGTTTATCAGCAGTTGAAGTTGGCGACGAAGCCCAGCTCCCATAGGAGTCCGGGCGGAGCTTACCAGTGGTTGAAGTTGGTGACGGAGCCCGGTCCCGTAGGAGTCCGGGCGGAGCTTACCAGCGGTTGAAGTTGGCGACGAAGCCCGGCTCCCGTAGGAGTCCGGACGGAGTCCTCCTTGCGGTTGGAGTCGTGAACGGAGCCCGGAAGTGTCAATCCCGCTGAGAACTTCGGCTGTGGGTATTTTATACCCAACACCAGTCCTCCTACTTTCGAGTTTGAATTTCGAATGAAGAAAGTACAGAGAGATTGGCATAGCCGAAGTTCTCCCCTCGAATCCTGCGCACAGTCGCTCCTAGATATTTTGGCATTAAATGTGCGTGTGCTGGAGTCTTTTCGAATTGGGACGATATGAAGGGATCCTTCAAAATTCTCACTAGTACACTGGCCCAGGTACGGTGCAATAATGGCCCTGCCAACCGTCAGCCGCTTTTAGCCACCTGCCGGGGTGAGTGGGACACGTGTCGGGCGCGGGCCGGCCTGGGAGGATTCGCGATCATTATGGCGCCGGATCCCAGGGTCTATTTAAACCCATCCTTCCTCCCTTTTGGGGCCCTATTCCGCTCCAGAGTTCTACCAGTGTCTGCCCTTCCTTCGAGAGCCCTGTTTCTGTTGGCGTCTTCTCGGGCCATAGGCGCCCTTCGAGTCATCCCTGTCCTCGCCCCTCTACATCCCTCTGAGCGATCTAGGTTAGTCTCAGAACCTTCATCTTTCTTCCCGCCACTTAGGGGCCTTTTCTTTGCCATTTTTTTTTTTCTGTTGTATTCCTTTGAGTTAGTCTCTTCTGGCCTCCCGTCTTTTGTCCTATCCGTCTTCTTTGGGATCTTTAGAGTCTTTATTCGGAGTTATTCGAAATATCTTCCGGCTCTTCTGCTCCCAGCGGTTTCGGAAGTTCTTCCGCCTCAATCCCCCAGGTCCCTCGTTCTGTAGACGAACCCGCACCTGGGGTTGGGCTCCGCCTGATTTTTGCACCGGGCGCCATTCCATGCTCCCTGACTCCAGATGAACTCCTTCTGATAAGGGTTCAGTATGGAGTTCCTCCGGAGTATGATCTGGAGCTGCTTGGCCCCTCCGACCGGGCCAGCACTCCCCCGCCCAGTCATTTTTGCTTGTATCAGGAGGCGTTCCGTGTCGGACTCTGGCTTTCGCTTCCGTCCTTTGTTGTCGCCCTCTTCCGCTTCCTAGACATCTCCTTGGCTTCTGTTGCTCTGAATTCTTTTAGATTTTTGATAGGATTTCTCTCCCTTTGCCACGTAGTCGAGGTCCAATCGTCCCTCTCTCTGTTTAGGTACTTCTATACCTTCAAATATCATCCTTCGACAAAGGACTGGTGGTATTTCTCCCCTCAGTTCGGCAAGAAGGGGTTGCTGAAAGGTGCCCCTTCTTCAATCCACAACTGGAAGGGGAAATACCTCTTCGTCCACTGCCCGACCCTGAGGCTGGGCCTGCCCCCTTGGGGCTCCCTGAGGGATTCTGTTCGTCGGGCCCCCAGCCTGGGGGAGGATGACCTCCAGGCTGCCCGGAAGCTTCTCGCCTATTCCGCTCCTTCCCTTCCCAACCTTCTGAGGGAGCAATTTTTGTTCAACATCGGCCTGAGCCCCCAGGATCCTGCGAGTACTTCACCTTTTCCTTTCTCTTCTTTTTCTTCTATCCTTCTTCTTTCTCTTTTCTCCCTTTTTTTTTTATGCCACTCCTTTTTTATCCCATTATTGATTTCTGATCTCTCTCCTCTTTCTCTTTATCTCTCTTTTTTTTTTTTTTTTTTTTAGAAATGGACGCCGAAGCAGCACGGATGCTTGCTAGGGGCCTCAAGGCCCACAAAAGAAAGGGTGCCGCGGCCTCCGGATCGGCAAAGAGGGCCAGGGCGGAGGAGTCGAGCTTGGCCGTGTCTGCCCAGGTGGCTCCAGCGATTGACATTCCCTCGGACGCCGAACCTACGGCCCCCCGGGCCTCTTCGAGGAGTCCACCGACTGGGGCTCCCGTTTCGGGGGTCCGCCCCATGGAGGCGCCAGTAGTGGAGAGGGGGAAGAGAAGGAAGTCGGTGGCCCATAGGGTGAGTAGTCGCTGAGCCACCACTGACGAGTCCCTCTGTTCCGAAGAGGAGCCGGAGAATCCCTTCAATGACAGGGACTTGATCAGGCGGTTGATCGACGGCTGCATCCTGGTTGAAGTCGTCGAGAGGATCGACCGCACCGATCCTGAGCAGCGGGTCTGGGACTCCCTAGGGTCCTTCCTCGAGGTAAATAAATCTTCATTTAATCGGCTATTCGACCCTTGTTCTGATCCCCTTGTCACCCTTGCAGATTGGGCACCAGCTCCTCGCCAACATCGAGGCGACGAACCAGGCGAGGAGGGACGCCGTCCAGGTGGAGGAGCACTGTCGGGCCGAGGTCGCTCATCTTAAAGAAAAGGCAGTCGAAGCAGTCGCCCTCCAAGAGGCCCTGGAAAGAGAGAAACAAGCCCGGGAGGAGGAGAAGCAGACCTTGGAGGAGACGGTGAGAAAGGCGGAGGCCGAGGTCGCCAACTTGGCTGAGCAGATTTCAGTCCTGGTCTCGGAGGTCTGGATCCTTGCGGTAGAAGAATTTAAGACCTCCACGGAGATGAGGGACTTGAATGTCCAATTCGGCCAGGAGGCATTCATCAAGGGGTTTGAGCTCTGCCAGGAGAAGGTGACCAAAAAATTTTCGGAGCTCGACCTCAGCTTTCTAGGTGAGGAGTCCGAAGACGAGGCCGGTCCCTCGCCCGCTGCCACTGCTGTCGCAGCCCCCCTCCAGGGACGCCAAGCTCTCCAACCCCTGCCCCCAAGGTCTGAGACCTCCGGCCTTGTATTTTCATTTTACCATAATTTTTCTTTTCCTTTTTGTCTTCAAGAATCATCTAATCAATAAAGTTGAATTTCTTGTCGTGGGTGGCTTCTCCCTCCTCCCTTTCTTCTCTCTGCTTTTCTTTCTGGGATGGGTCGTGTCTTGACACTTTTGCCTTCCGATGGCAGTATCCTGCAGAAGCACTTCCCCTACCCCTGGGGATTCTGCTGAAGTCGACGATCCAGCGGTTGGAGAAGGAAGTCCTTCACTTGACGAAAAAGACAAAGAAGATGGAAGACGAGCTTCGCAGATTGAGAGAGGGTCATTCTGAAGCCATCGCGGAGGCCACCCGCTTTCAAAATCTCCACGTGAAGGGGATCATGGAGTACAGTCGGAGGAAGGCGGACTTCGCGAAGGAGCTTGAGGAATGCAAGAAGAGTGCCAGCAGTCGAATTTGGACTCAAGCTGCCAAGATTAGCGCTCTCAGGGTGGAACTGTCGGCTGCGATGGAGAAGATCGGCCAGCTCGAAGGAAGTTCGTCCCGGCTCTTGGCTCGGGCCGTCGGCGACCGGGAGTGGTCGAAGAGGGTCTCCAACCTTCAGCAGCAGCTTCAGGACGCCGAGGTGAGCTACGACATGCATCGGGCCGGTTGGCGCAGGCAGGTAGAGGAATATAAAGGGAGACTCAGGGCGGCGACCGATGAAGTCGCCCATCTTCAGAGGCAGCTGGCTGACAGGGCTCAGCTGACTTCTGCCCGGGATTCCAATGAACTTCAGTCCCTGAGAGGAACCGTCGAAGGGCTTTCTATCACCCTTGGGGAAAGGACGGCTGAGCTGCAGTAATTGAAGATCCAGCTGGCATACGAGCAGTAGGCCGTCACGAACGTGGAGGCAAAATCTGAGGTCCTGAGAAAGAGGCATCGAGAGGCGAAGACCGAGAGCCAGCGACTTCATCGGGTGCTCCAGGATGCGCTGCTGAAAAGGAGAGAGCTAGAAGAAGAGATTGAGAATCTAAGGCAGTCCTGGATGAGGGGTGGAGCGAATAATTCTAGGTCGGAAGGAGCAGAGCTTCCCTAGGGCTCTTTTTGTCCTTCTGTCTTTTCATGTATACATTTTCCCTTTTGTTGTTTTATCCCGCTTTTGTCATTTTGCTTTTCTTTCTTTGGCCTTCCAGGCTTTGTAGTGTACATTTCGCAAATGGAATGAAAAGGAGATTTTGTGTTACCTCGTCCGCACGTTGTATTAAATTATCATCTGCCGAACTTCTCTTGTTGTTCGACTTGTCTGACGTTGACGTCGTTGGGAGGTGCCCAGTCGTCGATGCACTGGTTTGCTTTCCCCATCGTTCATGGCCGCAGGCCCGAGCTTGACGGTCCGAACTCTGCATTACTTCGGAGACGTCGCCGTCTTCTTGACCTGTGTCGAGAGCCTTCTTAGAGGCTGGGGATGTTTGGTAGGAACTCCCCATCTTTGTTGAGATGAGGTTCCTTAGGTCTTTGGTGTGGTTTGTCCTTCATCTGTTTCCGACGTAGCTC
>NC_026003.2:86648310-86666469 GCF_000442705.2 Elaeis guineensis | reverse complement strand
AAAAATTTTCGGAGCTCGACCTCAGCTTTCTAGGTGAGGAGTCCGAAGACGAGGCCGGTCCCTCGCCCGCTGCCACTGCTGTCGCAGCCCCCCCTCCAGGGACGCCAAGCTCTCCAACCCCTGCCCCCAAGGTCTGAGACCTCCGGCCTTGTATTTTCATTTTACCATAATTTTTCTTTTCCTTTTTGTCTTCAAGAATCATCTAATCAATAAAGTTGAATTTCTTGTCGTGGGTGGCTTCTCCCTCCTCCCTTTCTTCTCTCTGCTTTTCTTTTCTGGGATGGGTCGTGTCTTGACACTTTTGCCTTCCGATGGCAGTATCCTGCAGAAGCACTTCCCCTACCCCTGGGGATTCTGCTGAAGTCGACGATCCAGCGGTTGGAGAAGGAAGTCCTTCACTTGACGAAAAAGACAAAGAAGATGGAAGACGAGCTTCGCAGATTGAGAGAGGGTCATTCTGAAGCCATCGCGGAGGCCACCCCTTTCAAAATCTCCACGTGAAGGGGATCATGGAGTACAGTCGGAGGAAGGCGGACTTCGCGAAGGAGCTTGAGGAATGCAAGAAGAGTGCCAGCAGTCGAATTTGGACTCAAGCTGCCAAGATTAGCGCTCTCAGGGTGGAACTGTCGGCTGCGATGGAGAAGATCGGCCAGCTCGAAGGAAGTTCGTCCCGGCTCTTGGCTCGGGCCGTCGGCGACCGGGAGTGGTCGAAGAGGGTCTCCAACCTTCAGCAGCAGCTTCAGGACGCCGAGGTGAGCTACGACATGCATCGGGCCGGTTGGCGCAGGCAGGTAGAGGAATATAAAGGGAGACTCAGGGCGGCGACCGATGAAGTCGCCCATCTTCAGAGGCAGCTGGCTGACAGGGCTCAGCTGACTTCTGCCCGGGATTCCAATGAACTTCAGTCCCTGAGAGGAACCGTCGAAGGGCTTTCTATCACCCTTGGGGAAAGGACGGCTGAGCTGCAGTAATTGAAGATCCAGCTGGCATACGAGCAGTAGGCCGTCACGAACGTGGAGGCAAAATCTGAGGTCCTGAGAAAGAGGCATCGAGAGGCGAAGACCGAGAGCCAGCGACTTCATCGGGTGCTCCAGGATGCGCTGCTGAAAAGGAGAGAGCTAGAAGAAGAGATTGAGAATCTAAGCAGTCCTGGATGAGGGGTGGAGCGAATAATTCTAGGTCGGAAGGAGCAGAGCTTCCCTAGGGCTCTTTTTGTCCTTCTGTCTTTTCATGTATACATTTTCCCTTTTGTTGTTTTATCCCGCTTTTGTCATTTTGCTTTTCTTTCTTTGGGCCTTCCAGGCTTTGTAGTGTACATTTCGCAAATGGAATGAAAAGGAGATTTTGTGTTACCTCGTCCGCACGTTGTATTAAATTATCATCTGCCGAACTTCTCTTGTTGTTCGACTTGTCTGACGTTGACGTCGTTGGGAGGTGCCCAGTCGTCGATGCACTGGTTTGCTTTCCCCATCGTTCATGGCCGCAGGCCCGAGCTTGACGGTCCGAACTCTGCATTACTTCGGAGACGTCGCCGTCTTCTTGACCTGTGTCGAGAGCCTTCTTAGAGGCTGGGGATGTTTGGTAGGAACTCCCCATCTTTGTTGAGATGAGGTTCCTTAGGTCTTTGGTGTGGTTTGTCCTTCATCTGTTTCCGACGTAGCTCATCGCTCTTCCTCTTTAATTTCTCTCCTCTTTTCAGAGTGAGGACCCTCCCCTCGCTTTTTGTGGGGTTGCTAGGAGTGTGAAGGTGCTGCTGAGGGGCCTTTTCCCTTCATCCGATCTTATCGGGAGGTCGGGTTTCATCACCGTCAGGACGAGGTTCTTCTCCCGTTCCCAACGGAGCCGTGGGGGCATATAAGGGCCATCGCAAGGGTCTCTCCCCCCATCCGATCTAAAAGAACCGGGCCTTCGACTTTGCTCATGTCAAGACGAGGTTCTCCTCCTATTCCTGACATGGCTGTGGGGGCACATTAGGAGTTGTAAGGCCTCTCCTCCCATCCGGTCTAAAAGAACCGGGCCTTTGACTTTGCTCATGCCAGGACGAGGTTCTCCTCCTGTTCCCGACATGGCTGTGGGGGCACATTAGGGTGTTGTAAGGCCTCTCCCCCCATTCGGTCTAAAAGAACCGAGCCTTTGACTTTGCTCATGCCAGGACGAGGTTCTCCTCCTGTTCCCGACATGGCTGTGGGGGCACATTAGGGCATTGTAAGGCCTCTCCCCCATCCGATCTAAAGAATCGGGCCTTTGACTTTGCTCATGCCAGGATGAGGTTCTCCTCCTGTTCCTGACATGGCTGTGGGGGCGCATTAGGGCATTGTAAGGCCTCTCCCCCCATCCGATCTAAAAGAATCGGGCCTTCGACTTTGCTCATGCCAGGATGAGGTTCTCCTCTTGTTCCTGACATAGCTTTGTTTTAAGCGTTTGAAGGGATTATACCCAGTCGTGACAAATCCATGCCAAATGGGAAGAGTATGTCAAGTCGAAAGGAATTTAGATTCAAGGCAAAATCATAAGCGATACATTTACAGGTTTTTCGAGTCCCTTGGTTGTGGAAGGTCTGCTCCTCCTTGAGGCCCTCCGGCGATGGAGTCGATGGTCCCGATGGGAGGCCGATCTCCGGGCTGCTCCTCTCTTCTTGGCGGTTCAGGTTGCGGCAGGGCCCTTGGCCGATCTCCTCTATCCTCAGACCGGCGTCGGATGAACCTATCGAGTCGACCTCGCTGGATGAGCTCCTCGATCTCGTCTCGGAGCTGGATGCATTCCTCCGTGTCATGGCCGTGATCGCGGTGGTAGAGACAGAACTTGTTGGGGTTGCGCTTCTCGGGGTGTGTGCGCATCCTCTCCGGCCTATGGAGCTGCTTCTTGACCTCCATCAGTACCTAGGTCTTCGAGGCATTGAGGGGGGCGTAGTTGCGGAACCTTTCCGGTGGAGAACCCCATCGAACCCCACGATCCAGATTCCTCTACCTGCACACCCGGGGTGGAGTATGGGCATGCTTGTGCCCAGGAGGGGACCGAGAATGCGACCGAGCTTCTCTCGACCTTTTTTCGACTGCGGGCTTACTCGAGTCTCCCACCTGCCGCTCTCTTGCGGTCTCCTCATCCTTCATTTTGAAGACTTCTTCCGCTCGGGCGTATCCTTTAGCCCGAGCCAATAAATCAGCAAAATCCCTGGGGTACTTCTTCTCCAGAGAGAACAAAAGGTCATTCTTCTGAAGGCCGCCCTTCAGAGCGGCCATTGCGACTGATTAGTCCAAGTTTCGGACCTCCAGCGCCGCGACGTTGAAACGGTTGATGTAGGCCCAAATGGACTCCCCTTCCCTCTGCTTGATATTGATGAGGGACTCCGAACCCTTCCGGGGGTACCGGCTGCTGACAAAATGGGCCACGAATTGGTGGCTCATTTGATCGAAGGAAAAGATGGTACCTGGCTTCAGAGCCGAGTACCAATTTCTTGCCGCTCCCTTCAAGGTGGATGGGAAGGCTCGACATAGAATAGCGTCGGGAGCGTCGTGAAGCAGTATCATCGTCCGGAAGGCTTCCAGATGATCAACCGGGTCCGAAGTCCCGTCGTAGCTTTCGAACTGGGGGAGCTTGAAGTTTGGCGGGATCGATTCCTGCATGATCATTTGAGAGAAGGGAGGGTCAGTGCAAATATCCTCACCATAAGCGAGGGGAGCATGGCGGAGTTCTTCGATCCACCGGTTCATCTCTTGGAGTCTCCGATCTAGGAAATCCTCTCGACTTCGAGTCTCGAGGGTCCTCTGACAGAATGGGGGCAGGAATCTTCCAGGGGTGGAGTCGTGGTCCGATTGAGGGCTCTCCACCCTCGGGCTCACTTTTCCAGGAAGGACGGGGTGGCTAGCCCAAGTGGCCCGCCCCACCGTCGGATTTTGGTGTTCCGGCGACACCCTTTCCAGGCGCACTGATGCCTGCGGCTGCTGCTGCTGCTGCATAGCCTGCACAGCTTCTGTGATGCCTCTGACCTGCTGTGCTAGCAGATCAAACTGCTCTGCGCCAACCGCCGTCGCCGGAGGAGGGGGAGGAGGTTGAGAAACAAGAGGGGAGGCCGGAGCCTGAGATCTGGCCGCGGAGGCCATGGATCGTTGCATGGACGCCTTGCGGGGAGGCATCGAGCAAGGACCAAATGGAGAAAGGAGGGGGGAGGGGACGCCGGAAGAGATGCCCGGGGGCGGTCCCATTGAGCGCTCCTTTAAGAACAAGGATACTGCGAAGACACAGCCCCTTCCTCTAGCGCCAATCCTGTTGGTGCAAAAATCTGCTTGCGCCGGAGAAGCTGGAGTCGAGGGAGTCGCGGTCGCCGCTGGAACCTGCAAAAGAAGTCTAAACCTGAGGTGGGGTTGCTCCGACAAGACCCTCCGACGCTCAAGTCAGTTCTCTGTCTTAACAAGAATGGAGTGCTCGAACGGAAATTTTAGCAGAGTTTCTAGGTAAAACGAGAGCTTATGGAATAACGTATCTGAGGTTCCCCCTTTCATAGGTGGAGGGGGCAACAAACTGATGGTGACGCCTGTAACCGTCTGATAGTGGGCCGCCCATGGTCAGAAAAAGTTTGTTGCGGCTAGTAGTGGGGTGGACCCGTGGCTATTATCGGGGCATGCCACGTGGAGTCTGCCACGAGAAGCAGAGCGGCGTCCGTTGTCGCGACTTGCCAGAGGATAGGAGAATCACGCGGTATCCATCGCAGGAAGTGGAGCAGGACCGTGGCCATTATTACGGCCTGCCAAGGAGTGATGGAGCCGCATGGAATCCATTGCAGGAGGTGGAGCAGGGTTGTGGAGTGATGGAGCCGCATGGAATCTGCCGTAGGGAATGGAGCAGAATCGCGGCTGTTACTGCAGCACGCCAGGGGGCGAAGGTCTGCTGGCTGAAGTCCGATCGAAGTGTCTAGCGGAGAGAGGTGGTTAGCCATCTGTCCAAGAGAAGCTCAAAATCCAGCTTTCGCAGGAGTTCGGATGAAGTCTTCCTTCAGTCACAGCCGGGGGCGGGGCCCGGCTCCCGTAGGAGTTCGGACGGAGCTTACCAGCAGTTGAAGTTGGCGACGGAGCCCGGCTTTCGTAGGAGTTCGGGTGGAGTCCTCCTTGCGGTTGGAGTCATGGACGGAGCCCAACTCCCGTAGGAGTCCGAGCAGAGTCTTCCTGCAATTAAAGTCAGGTGCGAAGTCCGGCTCCCGTAGGAGTTTGGACGGAGCTTACCAGCAGTTGAAGTTGGCGATGGAGCCCGGCTCCCGTAGGAGTTCGGGCGGAGTCCTCCTTGCGGTTGGAGTCGTGGACGGAGCCCGACTCCCGTAGGAGTCCGGGCGGAGTCTTCCTGCAATTAAAGTCAGGTGCGAAGTTCGACTCCCGTAGGAGTCCGGACGGGGTCTATCAGCAGTTGAAGTTGGCGACGAAGCCCGGCTCCCGTAGGAGTCCGGGCGGAGCTTACCAGCGGTTGAAGTTGGTGACGGAGCCCGGCTCCCATAGGAGTCCGGGCGGAGCTTACTAGCGGTTGAGGTTGGTGACGGAGCCCGGCTCCCATAGGAGTCCGGGCGGAGTCCTCCTTGCGGTTGGAGTCGTGGACGGAGCCCGGCTCCCGTATGAGTCCGGGCGGAGCTTACCAGCGATTGAAGTTGGCGACGAAGCCCGGCTCCCATAGGAGTCCGGACGGGGTTTATCAGCAGTTGAAGTTGGCGACGAAGCCCGGCTCCCGTAGGAGTCCGGGCGGAGCTTACCAGCGGTTGAAGTTGGTGATGGAGCCTGGCTCCCGTAGGAGTCCGGGCGGAGCTTACCAGCGGTTGAAGTTGGCGACGAAGCCCGGCTCTCGTAGGAGTCCGGGCGGAGTCCTCCTTGCGGTTGGAGTCGTGAACGGAGCCCGAAAGGGTCAATCCCGCTGAGAACTTCGGTTGTGGGTATTTTATACCCAACAACTACTATTCAGAACTCAAGCAGAGAAAGTATAATCACTGAAAATAATACAGCTGCTAGGATCAAGGGACAAGGACGAATTAATTTGAAGATGACTTCTGAAAGTATTTTTATCCTAATAGATGTATTGTATGTTCCAGACCTTAAGAAGAACCTAGTTAGTGGATCTCTGCTGGTTCAGAAAGGATATAAAATTATCTTTGATTGTAATAAAGTTATAATAACTAAGAATAATGCTTTCATAGGAAGAGGATATGTAAGTGAAGGCTTATTCAATTGAATGTAATAAATTATTTTATTAATAAAGTTGAGAATCAAATTTATTTTATGAATAAATCTAATCAAAATTTGTGGCATGATAGATTGGGTCATGTACACTTAGAAAAAATCAAACATATGATGGGTTTAAAACTAATTTTTAAATCAATCTTAGATACATCTAAGTGTAAAATATGTGCTGAATCTAAACAATCAAGAAAATCATTTAAATCAATTGAAAAAAAAATTTCAATCTTAGAATTAATATATAGTGATGTATGTGACTCTACCAAAATTACAACCTGTGGTGACAATAGATACATAGTAACCTTTATAGATGATTTTTTTAGATACTATTATTGTTACCTGATTAAGTCTAAGGATGAAACCTTCAATAAATTCAAAATTTATAAGAGTGAAGTAGAAAATCAATAAGAAAAAAAAAAAGATTCTTAGGACTGATAGAGGAGGGGGGTATACTTCAAATGATTTTTTTCTATTCTGTCAAGAATATGGAATAATTCATGAAGTAACTGCTCCTTACTCTCCACAGTCCAATGGTGTGGCTAAGCGTAAAATTCATACCTTGTTGGATATGGTGAACGCTATGTTGATTAGCTCAGACCTACTTGAGAACTTGTGGGGAGAAACTCTTCTATCTTCTTGTTTCATCCTAAATAGGATCCCTGTTAAGGATAATGATAAGATCCCTTATGAATTTTGAAAAAGCAGGGCTCCTAACTTGAATTTTCTTAAAGTGTGGGGGTGTCTATCTAAGGTGAATATTTTTGAACCCAAAAAGAGAAAGTTAGGATCTAAAACTATAGATGCTGTCTTTATAGGCTTTGCCCGAAAAAATAATGCCTATAGGCTCTTAGTGATTAAATTAAATATTAGTGATATAAGTTATAATTTAATCTTTAAAGCTAGAGATGCTTCTTTCTTTGAGGACATATTTTTTTTTAAGACTAGAATTTCTGGATCCCTAGAATATAAACCATCTTCTTCTAGATCTATAGAACTAGAACATGAAACTAAAATTGAATTAAGAAGAAGTAAGAGGAACAGAATTTAAAGAAATTTTGAAGAAGAATTCTTTACATACCTTGTAGAGAGTGATCCTTGCATATTTGATGAAGCTATGTCATCATCAGTTTCATTATATTAGAAGAAAGCCATAAATAGTAAAATTCAATCAATCCTAGATAATAAAACTTGGATTTTATCAAATTTACCTTCAAAAAATAAAGTAATAGAAACTAAATAGATTTTTTAAAAAAAATTAAGATCAGATGGAATAGTAAAAGGATATAAAGCTAGATTAGTAGTTAAAGGATGCAGTCAAAAGAAAGACAGATTATTTTGATACCTATGCTCTGTAGCTATGATAACCACCTTAAGAACCTTAGTAGTATTAACATCAATTCATAAATTAATGATTCATCAAATGGATATAAAAACTGCATTCTTAAATGAAGAATTAGAAGAAGAAATCTATATAAAGTAACCCAAGGTTTTATAGTTAAAGGACAAGAACATAAGGTATATAAACTAATTAAATCATTTTATAGATTAAAACGAGCTCCTAGACAATGGCATATTAAATTTGATGAAATTATCTTAGGTGATAACTTTAGGATTAACGAACATGATAAATATGTGTATTACAAAAGGAATAACTTGGATTTTATCATTTAATACCTGTATATAGATGATATTCTATTATTTGGAACATCACTAAAAATAATATAAGATACTAAAGATTATTTGTCAAGTAATTTTGATATGAAAGACTTAAGAAAAGCTGATATAATCTTAGAAATAAAATTTAAAAGAACAAATAATGAAATAGCAATAAACCTAACAAATTCAATAGAAAAAATGCTTAAAAAGTTTGAATATTTTGATTTAAATCGTGTCTCTACCCCATATGATCATAGTTCTCACTTAACTAAGAATTTAGGAGAACCTGACAATTAGAGTATTCCCAGAGGATAGGATCGCTGTCATATGTAGCAAATAGAATCCGTGCTGATATAGCTTATGCAGTAGGCAGACTAAATGGTATACTAACAATCCTAATGAAGAACATTGGAAAGCCTTGAAAGAGTCTTTAGATGTCTGAAGGGAACTCTAGATTACTCTCTCTTGTTCTTCGATTATCCAAAAGTCCAAGAAGGATATAGTGATGTTAACTAGGTGACAGATAATTTAGATGTTAAGTCCACCATACGATATCTCTTCATGTTTCAAGGAGGTATGGTATCTTGGAGATCATGTAAACAAACAATAATAACAAGAAGCATGTTAAAATCTGAATTAACTACTCTTGACACCATTTGCACTGAAGCACAATGGCTAAAAGACTTAATTAATGATATTAAAATTCTTTCATTCAAAATATCTATAATATTAGTAAATTTGATTATAGAGCTCTAATAGATCTGTTAAATCAACAGACATCAAATAAAAAGATGAATAATCATATCCTGATCAGATACAAAATTATGAAAAATAAAATAAAAGATGTGATATCACTTCAATATATAAGATCAAAAAATAATCTGTCTGATCTTTTGACCAAAGGTCTTTCAAAAGCTTCGGTATTTGAGACATGGAGGGAAATGGGCTTAAGCCCATATATTAGTCACTAGAGTGGACCCCTACCTTTGTGATTGGAGATCCTAGGATCAAGGTTCAAAGAAAAATGATCTCTGAGGTGATGTCTGGGAGTACTATTTCTTGGAGTTTATCTTCAGCCCATCCCTATGGTGCAGTGCTCTATGTATAATGGTTAGGTTGAGCATAGCTCTTAATAGATCTAAGACTGAAAGTTCAATAAAGTACGATTTCGTTACACATATCATTGGATCATCTACCTTAGTGAGAGTAGTCGTGAGGTTGCGACTATGGGATTAGGATAAATCCCTAGTAACTCTCATGAAAATTAAGACAAGCACATAGCCTAAATAGTGCTACCCCGCATTTTGATCAGTTTGTCTTCATACTGTGTGTATTTTTATACTAAATGCAAGTTCAAATCTAGAAGGTACTTGTACTAAGCACAGTAAAAGCCCAAGAAAAAAATTAAAATATTTGCTAAATTTAAATATTTTATCATGAGTTTTTGAAACTTGTGGGGGATTGTTGTTTTTTTTTGGCAGTTTCAAAAACTCCTCTCTAGACGCATGCGGCCGTTCTGCGAGTGCTCCATATGTAGGTGGCCATTCCATGAGTCATTCATGTACATGCAGATTCCACGTGCGGTCGTTTTGAGCCTATAAAAAGGCTTCAATCCTTAGCTTTTTAAAACTACCCTCGGAAGTTCTTCTTTTCCTCTTTCTAAAATCTCTCAACACACAGTCTCTCTCACTCATTTTTTTTCTTCTTCATTTGATCATTTGAGCTAAGGATGAGTTTGATCGACGTCCGATCAGATCGTGCCACTGATGGATGTTGGAGTACTTGACTTTCGGATTGTATCTTGGAGGAGGGTGTGCGGCTCCAATCTTTGTACGAGAAGGGGCTGAAGTCTCCTTTAGGACAGTGATTTAACCACCTCCCAAGCCAGGTTCTATTTTTTTTATTTGTCACATCAATATATATTGTTTCACATACATCATGAAAAAGAATTTTTTTTTGATTATATATATATATATTTTTATTTCATATAATTTCTATATCCTGCAGGTAGCTAACTCAAAACCTCCAGAGTTGTGTGGTTCTCCTTCTCTTTTGATCTAGTGATGAGTGGATCGTGTGGGGTTGGGAGTTGGAGTTTTATGGTTTCATACATGTATAATTTTGCAAAAAAAGTATGCAGCAGAATTTAAAATTTTTTCAGATTAAATCTAATTTAATCTAAGCATACATAAGATCATATCTTCAAACCATAACTAGAATCATCATATGTGAGATAAGATTCAGATACAAAATTATATAAAAAATAATAAAAATATACATGGACATGGATCAATCTTCAATGCGAACAGATAATCATAGATGTCCTTCGAAGGTCCCTTGTAGCCGACAAGCATCCGATCTCTACAGGTATCCACACGAGACTCTGATATGATCAGAAGCCTTTTGATCTCACCGAGGTGCTAGCTTTCTTGCAGAGATCGCATCTTGATAGTTGAAAATTTTTTTTCTCCTAAGACACTCTTAGAGAACAAGAAGATGTAGAGGATCTTGATCTCTAGCTAGAGATCATGAGAAGAATTCTTTCTTCTTTTTTCTTCCTAAATCATGCACCAAATCACTACAATAGAGATGTAATAATTTTATCCAACTTTTGGATAAGAAAAAGAGGAGACATCCATGTCTAAACATGGACAAGAGGGATAGAGAAGATATCCTAACAACCAACTCTTGATTGTTGCAAGAAAGAAGAGATCAAAGCTAACAAACCTCACGCCATACCCTTGCACGCCGCGCCCTCCTCTCTTGAATTTTTTCTCCACGCACTCCCTCCCTTTTGGATGTCAAAACCTGGTGCTTATCTCTCTTTGCCATCCCATATAGGTGGGGTTTAAATAGACAAAGGATGAGTTAGAGTTGAATGGGAGATAGAGTCCAAAGAGCATTGGACTCTCCCAAAAATTGGATGCCACCCCATCATGGAATCACGCCTCATATTACACAGGATAAGGGGGTTTATTACTCCCTTCTACATGCTAAAAACAAAAAAAAAGGGCATCAAAAAAAGTTATGGCGTGGGACCTATAGGTGCACAAATCAGGTTCAAGTTTGGACTCCTTTTGGCATATGGATTGGAAGTTATATGGGACTCAATTAAATGGCTGTTTTAAACCAAATAAAATCTCAATTAATCCTAATTATATTAAACCAGATTAGACTCAAAAAGATGAAAATCCAAATCTGATTTGGAGCCCAATTAATTTAGATTGGATGTCTCCTAATTGGAGGAGGAGTCCTAGTCCAATTGGGCTTTTTCTTAGTGCTTGAGTCAAACTCAATAATCCATTAGGATTTGGTGTAGCATAAAAATAAAGATTCTTAGTCCAATTAGAAATACATATATCCTAATTGGATCAAACCCAAATCCTAATTCAACTGAGACTAATCATCCAATCCTTTTGGGGTTATCCTATAACCCTAAAGGGTTGATCAAATCAACCTCAAAATGAGTCAAATTAAATCAATTAAATTAGACTTGATGCAAGCCCCATTCTTCAATCAAATTGAGTCAATTAGTAATCCTATTGCTATTAATCCTCCTATAACTCACTAACTCTTTAGCAAGTTATATATAATGCAACATTTGCATTGGATTAATTATCAATCAAATTGATAATCAAATCCTATTACGATTCATAATCGTAATTCAACCATCTGATCAGTCAAAACCTCTTTGTGTTAACCCCATAGGTTTATTCTATCTGGTAGTGAGATATATTTGATCTCTATCACAATATCATTGAAATTTTTTCAATAGATTGGAATAATTCTAACTCTGCCCATCAAGGATCATTGATCATCAAGATGATCCTCATGAGTCTCACAATCCATCAGTGATACCTAGCAGTATGTAGTGGTAACCTAGTAGAATAAAATATGAACCTTTAAGTGCAGTTAGTGCATGATACTTCCCTCTATCGTGAGTCCCGATCAGATGATAGGTCATAGATAAATCGTCAAACCTCAACATCGGTCATATGATAGATTCAATTAGCTTGAGTCCATATGTGATTCTATAATTTTTTTTCATCAATCACACTGCTATGGCCATAGACTTAAGGACTCAGCCTCTTAAATCTCATAGGACTACTCCTTTCTACTAGGATTAATAGATCCCATCTTGATGCACACCCCACTCCTACAGTGGACCAACTATCGCAACATCCACTACAAGGGCTTATTGAGACCCATGTTGATGTGTCAGTCAAACTCCAGCAGCCTCACTAGAACAGTAATTCATCTCAGGTCAAAAGACTAATCATACAACTACAGCATCGAGAAAGTCATTAATGAGTGAGCAGACATCCATGTGACTTCTCGTGTTGGTCACGCTCAGTGCTAGTTGTTGTCTAACAACCACCTACACTCTTGCTCCAGTGTCAATACACTGCAGAATAGAGATCCATCTGTCCGAAGGAAGCGATTCGTGCACTGATCTATCCGGATCAATCATCATCCCTATGATGATCCTATGATCAGGAGCAATTTAGGAATCAACCATTAATGACACATACCTCAAATTTTAACTCTTTGAGAATATGTGTCATCATCTTTTAATCCTTTGGATGATTCATGGACACATAAACATAAATGATAATATAACTATCCCATAAGTAAAAATTATTCTTAGAGATATGAAATATGTCAGTCAAATTGACTTCTGGCATACATCCAATAATCTTTCACTTACACTAAAGCCAATCTGCCATGTGCCAAGCCCCATCTTCATAAGAAGCATTAGTCTTAGGCTAGCTAAGTGACTTATCAGTGGTCAACCATATCACATATGGAGTTTGCTCTCTGCACCTCTATGTATTTCTACTCGAGGTAGTCGCATGTTCTGCTGCTCTATGTGCTTGGATATCTGGTGAGACCTAGGCTCCTTAGAAAGGGCTATGGTGCATTGTCTTTGCAGTATAGTGTCACGGTATCTGATGCATGACATCCAATTCTGCAACTAACTTTAGAATCAGAATGCATCCTACACATCTACACTGTACTCAGATTCTATTGATCGATTATTTGAAATCTTTCCAAGATATTGACATAGGAACACACCCTATGATGTAGATATTCTATCATCAATATTAGACATGAAATTTGAATTGATATATTCTCCTACTCCTAGCTTTGATCCTTCTCCAAATTAAGAGCATATCCTTAGTTTTCTTAAGAGCTTAAGATCATTTTTACAGCAATCTAGCGCTCTTGGCCTGGATACAACTGATATCTACTTGTAACATTCACAATATTATCTATATCAGTTCAAGTACATTACGACATACGACTATACCCGAGAGAGTAGTAGACTCCTCTTCGAGATTTCTATGCTAAAATCTTTCAGCATTCCAGTCTCTTACTTTATCTGTGAAAACATAAGCATCCAATTCATCTATCACTATAGATCTTTAGGACGCTTGATTTATATCTTTTTTGAAAAAATCTATATTCAACCATATTTTAATCGATTCAGTATTGGATACTCTCACTGACCCTTTTGAAATCCATAATTCTTCTTTTTTGATCAAACAATTTGATCATATCATCGAAATGATAATTCTAACTCCAAGATTATTATAGACTTTGTGATCTCCTATAACAAGAAGTGAAATCTATGGGCTATTCTATACATAAATTTTCAGAAGATCTCTTCTCAGAAAAGCTATTTCACATCCTTTTCTTGGAGTCGATGTCTCACATCATCTTGTTGTAGGTTCTAGAATCATCTCTATGCTCCCATCTCCCATGAGAAATGACTTTCTCTATATCCTCTGTCAAGTATACCGAGTACCTTTTGAGAGGATTGGAGATCTTACTATGTATACGAGGTGGAGGAGGAATATACGTCTACTGGCTTATCATGATCAATAGATTCTTAAGATCCTGTAGCTCGTTGTTCTTCAGAGACATTCTCTTCGAGCTTAACTTTCCTCCGATTATTTTACCTTGGTTAAAAATTTTTCAAGAAGTAGCATGTCGGATTACAATCACATTGTAATCCTTTTAGAAGGTAGTATCCCAACTCTTTTAGGATGAACTTTACAGACCTATCCTCTAACATATCCACCTACTATCTAGACACAGGCTGGATATCCTTGAATATCAAAATAATTAAATTCAGTTCTCACCATGCCATATCTCGTATAGTGTGGTAGAACAGGTTTAGAGTGAACCCAATTTCATAGAAATAAAGCATGTCCCTAAAGAAATATAAATAAATCAGTAAAATTTATTATGGACTAGACCATATCTCATATAGTCTCATGACTCTTCTTATCTGTTGAACTAGAAATACTAAGAACAGTCCAATATGAAATTATGCCATATCTCATATACTTACCCATACCATGACTGAACATCGATAAAGGTAACAAAGTAGAGACAATTTTTGGTGAGCACATCACATGGCTACACACACATCAAATGCGTACAAGGATAAGTATCTCAATGGTCTTTTTTCTTATCCCATAAGAGTAGCTTGGTCATATTTTCTTAAAGAGATAATGTACAAACTAGATAAGACTCAACAGTCAATGAGCTCAAGCCCAAATTTTTTCAGTTTGTTAATCATTTCTTCTCCAATACAACTTAACCTAAGATTCTACATATACTTTGAGGTTATCTCAATTTTTGATCTCTCAGATCCAATGGCAATCACTTCTTGCGCAATTAAATTCACATATGTATCACCATGCAAATGATAGAGACTGTCTCTAAGAACTAAATCAAACGATGATCGTAAAGGATAGATACCCATGGGCACAGCAGCAATTATTTCCCTATAGCCAATTCAAGGGTTACTTTCTCTGCCTTCTATCTTTCCATCGACTCTACACTAGAGTCCATAACTCAACTGGGAGAAAAAAAATGTAAGGACAGTATTGAGCAATCTTGACATATCTACTCTAGGTATGTCTTTATTTTTTAGGCTCTCCAGATATTTACCTCTGAACTCTTTCAAGTTTCTTTATTATCAACACTTTGATCAATTCAGATGAGATGCCATAAGAGTCTTTCATATGGTAGTTTACCATAAACTACTTATATAAACTAATCAGAAATTGTAGGATCAAATCCATAAGCAATTTTTTGTGCATAATCATGTCGAGTATTTTAAGCTCCTCAATGTCCTTATCATTATTAAATAACGATCATAGACTAACTATCCATCACGCATCACATGCGCTGTAGACTCTGATCATTTCACAATACTTGTAGATGAATCAACATATCGTTGGCAGTGAACATGTACTCATGCATAGCACTTATCTTAATTGTTGTTGTTTACCATTCATCAAGTATAGCTCGTTGACTATGGATTGGACGGTTGATAATAATAGAATAACCCGATCGAGTATATTACTTAATTTTTTAATATTAAGAATAATTTTTAAATTTATGAGTCAGTCTATGTACTCAGTTTCAGTTAATCGGTTGATATTTTGGACTCAAGCTAGAGGGTTGGAAGTTGACACAATAACAACAGAGATAAAGATTCTAATTGGATATTTGTATTTATTTTATGATTTGTACTAGAAACTTTTAGATGTAAAAAGAGACTCTCACTATTTTATCAGATCTCTCACACTCTCTGGGTGGAGAAACAAAAATTCTAACGCGATAATTGGGTTTCTAGTGGATGCTACGGTCCCACCGATGCCGTGCACCTCATGTAACAATTATTAATAATACGAATAAACACCGATGCATGGATAACTCTTTGCTCAGATACTTCTCTAAGTATGTTACAGCTACTTGGTCTCTAAGTCTTGTGGGCTCACCTAACAGTTATTGCCCGCACTCTTTATTTAAGCCAGACCCACCATTCACAAGTAGGCACAAAGCCGTCATTGGGTCCCTCACTAATAGTTATTGGGCCCAACCCCATCTTTACCCACAGTAACTCTTTACTAATAGAGTGGTTGTATGTTCCCAATGCAACTGAACCACTGTGACCAGCTGAGAACAATCAACGCCGGTAGCACGCCCGCACATCTACAACGATGGAAGACCTTGGACTTAATATTTGCTGGAGAGATTTGGATTTAGGTTCATCTAATTAGTCATCACATGACTATTGTAATTGGCATAAGCTTAATCAAACCACCAAGCAACCATAATTGATACTCAATCTTCCAAATTAGTCAGGTAAGTGGAGATTAGTGAGGGTCCCTCCGTTGCTTTTCTTAGACACCAATAAATTAGACAGGTAAGCGAACAAATCAATTAAATAACTACCTTTTAATTACTTACCTTAGATCCCAATTGGACAATTGATCCAATAGGTTAGCTTAGGTGAATTAGACTTGAGCCACAGAGCCGAATTAGATCCTTAGGTTTAATTAATTCTACATATGGGTGTCAATCGATTCGATCAACAATAATTGCATGATCTTAAGCTCTATTGACTCATCCTAATTAACACTTGACTCGATTTGATCAACTGCTAAATCGATTTAGACCCAACATGATCGAATCAAAAATTTTTAATGTAATCTAATTATATGACCTAATTTGATCTACCCATAACCAATCTCTCATGCATAAACACTAATTTCAGATTTTAAATCAAAATTTTCAGATCTAAATTCTTTGCATGAAGAGTAAATTTTGATCTCAAAATAATTTCAAATTATGCATACAAATATGTATCATATACATAAACTAGTTCAGATCATTGAAACAATTTCAGCCCTAAACAAACTTTCATATATAAATCAAAACAGATCTCAAAACTCTTTTTAGATCTAAATAACAAAATATATATATCATATATATACTTTAAAAATCAGATCTAAAAATTCAATCTAATTAAAAATTTTAACATCTTCTAGGACAACCATACAGTATAACAAGTTATGCTAGGGCAACGTTATGTCAGAACAACATCAAAATCTTTCAGATCTGAAATTTTTTTCTACAGATTTCAAATCTAAAATTTAATCTCATGCATATGATTTGGCTCTAATATCATTGTTGGAGTTTTATGATTTCATACATACATAATTTTGCAAAAGAGTATGCAATGAATTTAAAATTTTTTCAGATTAAATCTAATTTAATTTAAGCATGCATAAGATCATATCTTCAAACCATAACCAGAATCATCATATGTGAGATAAGATTCAGATATAAAAATTAAATAAAAAAAATAAATAAAAATATACCTAGACATGGATCAATCTTCAACTGACAGATGATCATGGATGTCCTTTGAAGGTCCCTTGTAACCGCACAAGCGTTTGGTCTCTACGGGTATCCACACGAGACTCTAATCTGATCAGAAGCCTTTTGATCTTACCGAAGTGCTAACTCCCTTGCAGAGATCGCATCTTGATGGTTGAAAATCTTCTCTTCTCCTAAGACACTCTTAGAGAACAAGAAATGTAGGAGGATCTTGATCTCTACGCTAGAGATCATGAGAAAATTCTTTCTTCTCTTTTCTTCCTAAATCTATGCACTAAATCTCTATAATAGAGATGTAATAATTTTGTCCAATTTTTGGATAAGAAAAAGAGGAGACATCCATGTCTAAACATGGACAAGAGGGATAGAGGGAGATGTCCTAACAACCAACTTTTGGTTGTTGCAAGAAAGAAGGGATCAAAGCTAACAAACCTCACGCCATACCCATGCACGCCGCACCCTCCTCTCTTGAATTTTTTCTCCACGCACTCCCTCCTTTTTGGACATCAAAACCTGATGCCTATCTCTCTTTGCCGTCCCATATAGGTGGGGTTTAAATAGACAAAGGATGAGTTAGAGTTTGAATGGGAGATAGAGTCCAAAGAGCATTGGACTCTCCTAAAAATTGGATGCCACCCCATCATGGAATCATGCCGCATATTACATGGGATAAGGGGGTTTATAACTCCCTTCTTACACACTAAAAACAAAGAAAAAAGGGCGTCAAAAAAAGTTGTAGTGTGGGACCTATAGGTGCACAAATCAGGTTCAAGTTTGGACTCCTTTTGGTACATAGATTGGAAGTTATATGGGACTCAATTAAATGACTGTTTTAAATCAAATAAAATCTTAATTAATTCTAATCATATTAGGACCAGATTAGACTCAAAAAAATAAAAATCTAAGTCTGATTTGGAGCCCAATTAATTTAGATTGGATGTCTTCTAATTGGAGGAGGTGTCGTAGTCCAATTGGACTCTTTCTTAGTGCTTGAGTCAAACTCAATTTTAATCCTAATCCCATTAGGATTTGGTGCAGCATAAAAATGAAGATTCCTAGTCTAATTAGGAATACATATATCTTAGTCTAA
>NC_026003.2:86619638-86648210 GCF_000442705.2 Elaeis guineensis | reverse complement strand
GCTACTGACGTGAAGTTGTGGGAGATGTTTAGATCTTCGCAGAATTCGGCGAATCTGGCTCTCGCGAATTGCCGCCCATTGTCAGTGATTAGGGTTCTAGGCAAACCGAACCTGCAAACGATGGATTTTCAAACGAAATCTTGCACTTTCGCTTCTGTGATTTTCGCTAGTGGTTCGGCTTCAACCCATTTGGTGAAGTAGTCGATCACTACAAGGAGAAATTTTCTTTGTCCAGACGCCATGGGAAAGGAGCCAAGGATGTCCATCCCCCATTGTGCAAAAGGCCATGGGGCACTCAAAGATGTGAGCTCGGTGGCGGGCTGTCTCTGGATGTTGGCGTATCTCTGGCATCGATCACACTTTTTGACATATTCAATCGAATCATGATGCATCGTTGGCCAGTAATATCCTTGGCGGAGTAGCTTGTGGGATAAAGACCTGGCTCCCAAATGATTTCCGCAAACTCCCTCGTGTACCTCCCATAAGGCGTAGTCAGCTTCCAAGGGCCGGAGGCATTCTAAGAGGGGCAAGGAGTATGATCTCTTGTATAGTTTACCCTCATAAAGGAGGTATCTCGAGGCTTGATTCCGGAGTTTTCGAGCTTTCTTCGCATCCTGTGGGAGGACTCCATCTCTGAGATAGATTATCAGCGGGTCAACCCAGCTGGACTCGTGGTCGATCTCCATTATGGGCCGCGATTCTTTCGTACTCGGGTATTTTAGAACTTCAAAGAGGATGCCTTTGGGTAATTCGGCCGGAGCCGATGTCGCCAGTTTGGAGAGAAGATCGGCTCTGATATTCTCCAGCCTTAGAATCTGTTTAATGCTGAAGTTGCTGAAGGCGGGGGTGAGCTCCTTTACCTTCTCAAGGTATCTGGTCATACTGTCCTCCCGTGCTTTGAAACTCCCACTGACTTGTCCCACCACTAGTTGGGAGTCACTGTGTACCCGAAGTTGACCTATTCCCAGCTCTTTGGCGATCCTTAATCCTGCGATCAGAGCTTCATATTCCACTCCATTATTTGTTGTGGAAAACTCGAAACGCAGAGCGTACTCCGCGATGACTCCCTCCGGGCTGACCAAGATCAGGCCTGCACCCGCGCCTGCCATGTTGGAAGATCCGTCCACATAGAGGGTCCAAAAGCAATCGGAGGGATTGGCCTCTTCGTTGGGGGAGTTCGGGTGAGACTTCAGGTCGTCAACCTCGCCTTGCTCAGGTTCGGCCTCCTCTGGGATAGTGCACTCTACTATGAAATCTGCCAATATTTGGGTCTTTATTGTTGGTCTAGGTCTGTAGTTGATGTCGAATTCTGTGAGCTCAATCGTCCATTTTGCCATTCTTCCGGAGGTGTCGGCCCGGTGCAAAACCGCCTTGATCGGTTGATCAGTGAGTAGCGTCACGGTGTGCCCTTGAAAGTAGGGTCGGAGTCTCCAAGCTGCAATCAACAAGGCGTAGGTCAGTTTTTCTAATTTGGTGTACCTGGTCTCGGCGTCCCTCAACGCGCGGCTAATGTAGTAGACTGGTCGCTAGACTTTCATTTCTTCTTTGACAAGGATGGCCGTGAGGGCCATGGGAGAGACCGCCAGGTACAAAAATAGTTCCTCCTCAGGTTCAGGCTTCGCCAGCAACGATGGTGAGCTAAGGTAGCTTTTTAATTCTTCAAACGCCTATTGGCATTCAGAGGTCCAATAGAAGTTCTTCGGCTGCTTGAGGGTTTGAAAGAAGGGCAAGCATCGTTCGGCCGACCTCGCGACAAAGCGATTAAGAGCCGCTATCCTCCCTGTGAGGCACTGAACCTCTTTGATCGACTTTGGGGTGGTCATCTCTTGGATGGCGTGAATTTTCTCTGGATTGGCCTCAATCCCGCACCCTGATACCATGAAGCCCAGGAACTTTCCTGAGGTTACCCCAAAAGCGTATTTAGTTGGGTTCAGCTTCATTCTATACTTTCGAAGAGCGTCAAAGGTTTCCTCGAGATCGGCGACATGACTTCTGGAAGACCTGCTTTTTACAAGCATATCATCCACGTAGACCTCCATGTTTCGGTCGATCTGCTCTTTGAAAATTTTATTCACCAGCCGTTGGTAGGTTGCGCCCGCATTCTTGAGGCCGAATGGCATGACCCTGTAGCAGTAAAGGCCGCGATTAGTAATGAAAGCTGTCTTTTCTTCATCTTCCGATGCCATTCTAATTTGATTATAGCTGGAGAACGCGTCCATAAAAGTGAGGAGCTCATGGCCTGAAGTAGCGTCCACCAGTTGGTCGATTTTGGGAAGGGGGTAGCTGTCCTTTGGACAAGCCTTATTCAGCTTTTTGAAGTCTATACACATCCTCCACTTGCCGTTTGCTTTCTTGACCAAGACAACATTGGAAATCCAATCAGGATAATTGACTTCCTTAATGAATCTGGCCTTGAGAAGCTTATCCACTTCCTCGGCTATCGCCTTCTGCCTCTCCGGGGCATGACTCCGGATTTTTTCTTTTGTCGGTCGATGCTTTGGGTCGACAGCCAGATGATGCTCCATGACTTCTGTGTCAATCCCCGGCATGTCAGCTGAGACCCAAGCGAAAATATCCGCATTTCTTCGTAGAAAATCAATAAGACGCGTCCGCACTTCCTCCCCCAGGTTGGAACCAATTAGCACCACATGATCCGCGTTCCCATCATTCAAAGGGATTGGTACTAGATCTTCGATTGGGCCGCCCCTCTCTTCAGTGAGGTCATCGCGAGCATCCAATCCATCGACAGGACAGGGGTTCGATTGATCGCTTCTTTGCAAGACGATGCTGTAGCAATATCTAGCTAGGGCTTGGTCTCCCCGGACCTCTCCAATCCCCTGGCTGGTGGGGAACTTCAGTTTCAAATGGTAGGTCGATACGACAGCTCGAAGAGCATTAACGTCGGGTCAGCCAAGGATTGCATTGTAGGCGGATGGCGCCTTTACCACCAAGAAATTCACCAGAGCCCTAGACTGCTTTGGATACAGACCCGCGGTCACAGTCAAAGCTATCATTCCCTCCGTCGGAACGGCATCACCGGTAAACCCTATCAAGGGGAAGCAAATCGATCTCAGATGACCGCCAAGAGTGGACATTCTTGAAAAGGTATCGTAGAACAAGATGTCGGCCGAACTTCCGTTGTCGACGAGAATGCGACGGACGTCGTAGTTTGCTATATTCAAGGAAACCACGACTGCATCGTTATGAGGGAGTTGTACTCCCTGGGTGTCTTCTTCGGTAAAGGTTATGGGTTCTTCAACTTTTTGCCGCTTGGGGGATGCAGCTGGTATGTTGGTTATCCCCCGTCGGGATTCCCCCGAGATGGCATTGACGGAATCCGACAGAGGCCGGTCATCCGGTCACTCCTCATCGACGACTATAGCCGGAGATAATTGTGCAGAGGCCTCGCAAGAAGGCATTAGATGAAGGAAGGAGGAGTGGGTGTCGGAGAAGATGGCCGGAAGTGGATCCGTTGAGCACTCCTTTAAGAACAAGGGTATTGCGAAGACGCCGCCCTTCCTCTAGCGCCAATCCTGTTGGTGCAAAAATTCGCTTGCGTCGGAGAAGCTGGAGTCGGGGAAGTCGCGGTCGCCGCCGGGACCTGCAAGAAAAGTCTAAACCAGAGGTGGGGTTGCTCCGGCAAGACACTCCGACGCTCAAGTCAGTTCTCTGCCTCAACAAGAATGGAGCGCTCGAACGGAGAATTTAGCAGAGTTTTGAGATAAGAAATGAGCTTATAGAATAACGTATCTGGGTCCTCCTTTTTATAGGCGGAGGAGGTAATGGATTGATGGCGACGTTTGTAACCGCCTGGTAGTGGGCTGCCCAGGGTCAGGCGGAATTTACTGTGAAGAGTAGTGGAGTAGACCCGTGGCCATCACTGGGGCGTGCCACGTGGAATCTGCCGTGGAAAGTGGGGCGGCGTTTGCTGTCGCGTCTTGCCAGCGGATGGAAGAATCGTGCGGTATCCGTTGCAGGAGGTGGAGCAGGATCATGGCCGTTTATCGTGGCCTGTCAGGTAGTAATGGAGCCGCGTGGGATCCGTCGTAGGGAGTGGAACAGTCTGGCGACCGTTACTGTGGCCTGTCAAGGGGTGATGGAGCTGTGCGGAGTCTGCCGCAGGAAGTAGAGCAGGATCGTGGCCGTGATTGTGGCCTGGGAGTGCAGATCTGCTGGCTGAAGTTTGGCAGCGGTCGGAGTCCGGACAGGGGCTTACCAGCGGTTGGAGTTGAGGACGGAGCCCGACTCCCGTAGGAGTCCGGGCGGAGTCTGCTTGCGGTTGACGTTGTTGGCGGAGTCTGGCTCCCGTAGGAGTCCGGACGAAGTCTGTCTGCAGCTGTTGGAGTTGAGGATGAAGTCCGACTCCCGTAGGAGTCCCATAGGAGCCCGGCTCCCGTAGGAGTCCGGGCAGAGTCCGCTTGCGGTTGACGTTGTTGGCAGAGTCTGGCTCCCGTAGGAGTCCGGACGAAGTCTGTCTGCAGCCGTTGGAGTCGAGGCGGCGGAGTCCGGCTCCCGTAGGAGTCCGGACGAAGTCTGTCTGCAGCCGTTGGAGTCGAGGATGAAGCCCAGCTCCCGTAGGAGTCCGGGCGGAGTCTTCCTGCAATCAAAGTTAAAGGCCAAGTCCGGCTCCCGTAGGAGTCCGGACAGCTTACCAGCAGTTGACGTTGAGGATGGAGCCCGGCTCCTGTAGGAGTCCGAGCGGAGCCCGGCTCCCGTAGGAGTCGGGGCGGAGTCTACTTGCTGTTGAAGTCGTCGGTGGAGTCCGGCTCCCGTAGGAGTCCGGACGAAGTCTGTCTACAGCCGTTGGAGTCGAGGATGAAGCCCGGCTCCCGTAGGAGTCCGGGCGGAGTCTTCCTGCAATCAAAGTTAAAGGCCAAGTCCGGCTCCCGTAGGAGTTCGGATAGCTTACCAGCAGTTGACGTTGAGGACGGAGCCCGGCTCCCGTAGGAGTCGGGGCGGAGTCTACTTGCTGTTGAAGTCATCAGCGGAGTCCGACTCCCATAGGAGTCCGGACGAAGTCTGTCTGCAGCCGTTGGAGTCGAGGATGAAGCCCGGCTCCCGTAGGAGTCCGGGCGGAGTCTTCCTTTGAGGTCGGCATCGTGGGCGGAATCGTTGATTCTGTTGAAGACTTCGGCTATGGGTATTTTATACCCATCATCTCCCATTCTCTAGTATAAAATTTAAAGCCATTAATTATGAAACTGTTATATCTATTCACAATCTTGTTAGGTCCTCGAGCAAGAGCTATTAGTTCATCTGAATTATTTGTCTCCATCATCTTTGATACCTAAAAAAAAATAATATGACGAAGTGCTGTTGACTTATCTGATATTAAATATATATCAAAAATTAATGTATCCCATAATTAAATATAAATCACACCTGATTCGAAAGCCACATAGGGAATAACTCGACCAACCATCACTGTTCAATCCTTGCATTAGGACGAATGTTATGATTGGCTCGTCTCTGATAAATTAAAAATTCATTACATAAAATATAAATATATCATTTAGAATATTATATCTAATATAAAATTTAAATTTTGATGTCATTCCTTAAATATACTAACCTACGATGGTCAGATATTATGTCACTATGAAGTAACACATAACGATGTGCTTGTGCTAAGAATTTTTGATCAAGTACAATACTTTCAGCTCTTCCCAAGAATTTTTCAGCAGTTAAGAACTTATACAGTTCTGCATTCTCCATAAAGTCATTATACCATTGAGGTCGACTAAAAATAGTCTCTACACCTTGAAGATATCTTGAACAAAATTCAAACATTCATCCACAATATATGCTTCAGCAATCGAGCCTTCGGGATAGGCTCTATTTCACACATACTCTTTAAGACGCATAGGATACCTTCAAGAATTAAATATTTATTAAAATATCAGTATGCTGTTGTTTCTAATAAAATTATCAAAAGATTTAAGATTTGCAATAATACCTCTCAATAGGATACATCCATCTATAATGTACCGGTCCACCAACTTTAACTTCTGAAGCTAGGTGAATGAGCAGATGTACCATAATAGTGAAAAATCTAGGAGGAAAAATCTTTTCCATCTGGCAAAGTGTAATTGCAATATCGGATTCTAACTGATCAAGTTCCCGAGGATCAATAACTTTGGAACATAATGCCTTAAAGAATGACGATAATCGAAGTACAATTGCAACAACTTGTTTCGGTAATGACGATCTTAAAGCTATTGGAAAAATATCTTGCATCAATATGTGACCATCATGACTTTTAATATTTGAAAGTTTTCGATCCTTTAGATGCACACATCGTGAAATATTTGAGGCATATCCATCAGGTACCTTGATACTTTTCAAAACTCCCAAAAAATTATCCTTTTCTCGAGTAGACATTGTGTAACATGCAGGAGGCACATAAATTCTATCATTAGCAAGCATTTTAGGATGAAGTTCCTGTCAGATACCCATTTCTTTTAAATCAAGACGTGCCTTCATGTTATCTTTGCTCTTTCCATCAAGGTTTAAAAATGTTCCAAGTAAATTATCACAAACATTCTTCTCTATATGCATGACATCAAGATTATGCCGAATAAGATTATGTTTCCAATAAGGTAAGTCAAAAAAGATACTTCATTTTTTCCATAAATGTTTACTGGGCTGTTGTGAGATGCTATCTGTGTGTCTTCTTCATTTTCATCCTTGAAATAATTGTCTGGATCTTGAAACACCTCTGCATCTATAGTACTGATACTGACTTCCTCTGGTAACCCTTCGTGCACTGAGCTTTCAACATCATCCCTTCCTCTTTTTTTAGAGGACTTTGAGTGCTTACCATAGCTGTAATTGATGCCATCAATTTGTCTATGAACATCAGTTCCAGAAGGTGGAATAGGGGTACATTCCAACTCTATAGTACCATCAAACAAATCTTTCTGAAATCGAAACGGATGATTTGCTTCCAACCATCGACGATGTCCCATGTAACAAAATTTACCTCCATATTTTAACCAAATTGAATGTGTTGAATCTTTACAACAAGGACATGCGACCCGTCCCTTTGTACTCCAGCCAGATAAATTGATATATGCTGAAAAATCATTAATAGTCCATAACAAAGCTGCCCGTAGTTTAAATGTTTGGTCGTTGGAAGCATCAAATGCATCAACACCCTCCCACAACTGTTTCAATTCCTCTATTAAAGGCTGTAGAAAAATATCAATATCATTGCTTGGACCCTTATCTCCTGGAATAACCATTGACAAGATAAGTGATGATTGTTTCATGCACATCCACGATGGCAAATTGTAAGGTATCAAAATGACTGATCAAGTGCTGTAGGTAGAACTCAGGGTCTGAAATGGATTGAAGCCATCAGAAGCTAAGCCAAACCTAACACTGCGAACATCAGAGGTAAAATCAGGATGCCTATCATCAAATGCTTTCCATTGAAGACTATCTGCTAGATGTCTCAATATTCCATCCTTTATACGTCCTTCATCATGCCATCTCATTGATGAAGCTATTTTTGATGATGCATAAATCCTTTTTAATCTAGGTATAAGAGGAAAGTAACGCAATACCTTGGCCGATTTTTTTTTACTCCATGTTGCATCCAATTCATTCAGTACATCATCTCGATCTTCTTTTTGTGTTATCCATCTTGAAGATTCACATACATTGCATGACTCTTGATTAGCATTTTCACTCCGATATAACATACAATCTTTCGGACAACTATGAATCTTTTCGTATCCAAGATCCAATTCTTTTACTACTTTCTTGGCTTCATAATACGATGGTGGTAAACGAGTACTTTCTGAAAATGCATCCTTTAATAACTTGAGCAGCATGGTAAAACTCTTTCCAGACCATCCATTCAAATATTTTAAATGAAATAAATGTACAAGAAAAGAAATCTTAGAAAATTTCGTACAACCCGGATATAATTCTTCATCTGCATCTTTCATTAAGGTGTGATAACGAGCTGTCTCATCATTAGATCTATGTATAGGCTCCTTAACATGCATACGTTTCATATGCGTACATCCATCAAACATCCCAACTGCTTCTTGTATACTACTGGATTCTCCTAAATTTTGAACATCAGGTCCAAAAGTATCTGTGATCAAACCCCTTATATCATCATCTCTTGCAGAATTATCTTGTAGGCTAGTAGATCCAAAATGAGTCAGGGGTTGGTTACATGATGATGGCAACATAGATTCTCCATGAAAAATTCAGTCGGTATAACCTCTTAAAAAACCATTCCATACCAAATATTCTTCAACAATTTGTGGATCTAAAGAAGAACTATTTACACATTTCCGACATGGATATAAAATCTTTCCATTCTAACTACTTTTCTCCATTCCAAATTTAATGAAGTCATGAACTCCATCTAAATATTCTTTACTATTCCTTGGTTTATTTATCCAACTTTTGTCCATTGTAGGATAAAAATGATCGAACTTACAATTTATCTAAAAATAAAAAAAAAACAGTCATTTCATAAAGTCCAAAAAAATAACAGCTAGATAAAGTTTACATAGTAAATGCTTGCTATCATCAACTAATAAGTAAAGAAGATCCTATCCCATTCAGAAAATGTATTAATTCTATAGGTCAATTACAGAAATCAAATGATATGCAACGAGAGCCGAAAAAAATTTCGGCAATATTTTTCCTTAGTTCTCCCGTATAGGGAGAACAAAAGAAAAATACCATCCAAAATTTTTTTTGAACTCTCAGCATACCATTTGATTATGGTAATGACCTATAGAATTACTCACATTTTCCAAATTATCCATACTGGACAATCAATTGATCAATGTACATAATTTTTTTATCTGTACAAAAATAAATAAATGTACGGATACAATAGAATATGTATATTAATCAAAAGACAAATCTATGATTCTATGCAATGTAATTTTTTTTAAAATTAATTCATAATTAACATTGCTTGAAAGTTATGCTAAGAAAGCAAGAACTATGAATCTTGTCATGTATTCTAGAGCTAGTCTACTTCAAGTCTTGTCATGAGGCAGATCATAGCCATATCCACAGAGACTAAGAGAGAAAAAGAAGTATAATTAAAATTTTGGTGCATTTATAAAAGAAATTCCATGCAAGCATTTTGCAAGTGAATTATTATTTTGATTTCTACACATGCATACTATATTATAATTTTTTTTTATAATAGATGATATATATGTTTATTTGAATTTAAATTTATTTTTGAATATTATATGATTGATCTGCTAGAGGCATCAAGGTAATTAATTTACTAGGTTGTTAACTCGCTCTTCTTCCTCTCATCTTGTTGGTAGGTGCTGAGTAGCTCGGACGAGGTTATGAACTGAGTATTAAAGAATTATGATTTCACTTTTATCAAAATAAAAACAAAAAAAGAATTAGGGTTAGCAAGTTTACCTTAATTCAAGTAAATTTGTATTGAAAAGTATTGTGTAATTCAGAGATGATGATGACTGCTAATTGAAACTTAACTTGATTTATGTGATCCATAATGATAGAATTTTCTGGATACTCTATCTTCTACGTACCACTACCTATTTTTAATGTATATCAGTTTATAAGTTGAGAAACTTAGACAGGCCTGACCTATCCTATGAGATTTGCTTTATCCATTGCTTGCTTGGCTTGTGCCGGTTGATTAGGGTGTGACAATAAACATCAATATAAGCAGCTAAAACACTTCTATTTCAAGTAATTCATCCTACTCAAAACTCGTTATATTCAAAATTTTAGTAACAAGGAAAAGCTATTGATAATTTGCAGAAAATGCTCCACTTGAGTGCCATTTAACAAAGATAACAGCTTCATGATCATTATGGTCCAACCATCATTCTTAATTAAGTTCGCCAGTGCATGCTTAGATCAAATGGCCGGATGTGATTGGTTAATACCTGATATTAACTTGGGGAGTAACGGACAAAGAAACTTGGCCCAGCTTAATCCAGATGCTTAGTCTTCATCAGCCACGAAGATAAGGATAACATAGGCCACATGATATCAGGATCCAGCCACATAACGAGTGCCACATGTCAGATAAGCAATCAATCAGGATTCATGAAACTATGAAATTATCCATTCATCAACCATGTATCACAACCTTAATTAATTGTACTATATATTTTTGGGTGAACCTCATAGAGAGATACTAAGAGGGTGTGGTTGTAAATTGATCTAGCTCTATATCATTTATTTTATGCTATACATGTTTACCATATTTGATAATTTAGGAGAGGTGTGGATGAGGATGATCATGACTTATATGTTCGCTCAACAAGTACATATGAACCAACCATCATTCGATATTAGATTTTTTATTTGCTTGTCATTATCTTTAAAAAATCTCAATATTATTCTGGTTATGTGCTATCATGTGCTGGTTTTCTATTCTTTTTCACCCCTCTTTTTAGATCATGAAAAACTTATTACACCAACCAGATAGTGACCTACTCAGTGTTTTATGTAGTTAAGCCAGTTTTTATAATTAATTTTTCAAATCATGTCATTTTATCCTCTATCTAGGCCAAACAAAATCAAAATCTAATTAGCATATATTTAATTGGTGCTAGTTTTCTATATGTATATGATTAATTCTATCATCAAGAGCTATAATATATTAGCTTTGCTGGTTGGCACCACTCCTGTGTATAATGTTTTTTTATTTTTATATTTTTGGTAAGAGCTAGGTTGAAGTTCAAGTCCTGATGGTGGTGGCATATCTTCAAAAACTGATCCCTCCTTTGAACAATCTATCACTAAATTATAAATATTTTATCGCTGCACAAAAATGATCATTACCACTGTCAACATGATCAGAAATAACAAATAATGGCGACATCATATACAGCTAATTTTGTATAATTCAAAATTTTTTGTGAGTGATAACTTTTGTGCATGTAGTATTTTTTCCTTTTTGACTGATTATTTCTGAATAATTTTTTTCATAATTACAGAATAGAATATTTTCCCCCCTTTTATAGGACTTGTCAAATTTATTAAGAAGCAATTTTTTTTTGATTGGAAAAAGACATGAGCTTTTATCCAAAAAAAATATGAGAAAAAATTTTCTTTTTCTACTATCGTCTTTCTAACTTTCCTAAATTTTGAGGGGAGGTCAAATTTTTGCTCACTTTTTTATTTAATAAGAATAGAGATAGTCCCTCAAATTCCATGATTTTGAATGAGAGGATGGAACATTTTAATTTACACGTAACTCTAAATCTTTTCCTAATTAGATGAGCTTGAATGAATCGAATATCAACCTAGATTTGATAATACAAACATAGTGAACCTAACTCATCAGACACATCAATTCAACTTAAAATTCTGCTATAGTAACTCAGCAGTGACCAAGAATCTCTATCGAGACCATGCATTAATCCATTAGAGCAATATCAGCATCATTCAGATACAGTGGGTCGAGAAAATTCAGTCGCAAGTAGACTACCGATTTGTCCGTTCTTCTTTTTCTTTTTTTGCTTCTAGCCCATTATATCATCAAAATAGGCAAAATTCATGGAAGATGATTCATATATTGGAGCCTAAAAGAATCATTAAGGAGTACCATAAAAAATCAAGAACGAAGAGAAAGGCGAACAATCAATAAGGACAGATATTCTCAGAAAAAACTGCGAATAGTAGTACCTAAAACAGTATCAAATGGGTATGCATCAAACATAAACTCGATCAAAAAAAGAAGGAAATTCGAAGAAACCTCCAAGAAAAGACGTTCGTTCGGTAGAATCAAAACCAGAACAGATTGTCGAAAAAAGGGAATAAGATGGAGTTCGTTCGGTAGAATCACCTGCGCTCGGATCAGGAGGAGAACCGAGCTCGCTATCCAAAGAGCTCCCTCGCCGCTTACTTTTTTGGAGAAACCCTAGCTCTTTCCAAGAAGCGATGAGCCGTAGGAGAGAAAGGGGAGGTGTTCGAATGGGCGGTGAGGCATGGATGGCGGGTGCGTGTGGACGGCGGGTGCGGTGCCGGTAGCGGAGATGGGCCGGGGTCGGCGGAGGAATGGGTAGAAATTAAAGGGGCGGCGGTAGATAGATTAGGGCACGGGAGGATGGGTATTAAACGAACCTAATGATGCTTTTTAGCATCGTTAAATAATGACGTAAAAAAGCATCGGTATTTTCTTTATTTAACGACGCTTTTGCTAAAAGCGTCAGCGTTGACAATGCTCAAATTTTACGACACTTTTAAGCATCGTTAAAAGACGATGCTTTTTAAAAGCATCGGCAGGTCAGCGCAACCTGCCGACGCTTTCCAAAAGCGTCGGCAAAAAATGGTTGGTAAAAGCCATTCTTCCTGTAGTGCTGGATCTTATCCATATGGGGCATTCCACCCATTTTGCGAAAAAAAATCATGATGAAAAATACGGGGCCCCCCATTATTTGATTCTTACATGGAAGATTTGCTTCAGGGACTTCAACTCTTGGTGTCCAAAATAAGCTTGCTTAGATTTGGTAAGTCCTATTGAAATCCAAATTAAGTAGGAGAGAATGGGTTTAACCATGTGCTAGTATGACTTCTTTAAACCCAAAGTTAGGATTTAATTAATCCTAACCCAATTGATCTACACTTAGCCCAATTTGCAATCCTAGACCAATATCCTTGTTTGTGTGATCTCATAGATCCAATTCTATTTAGTAGTGAGATATGTTGTAATCTCCATCAGCAACATCATCGAAATTCTTTCGATGGATCAAAACTCTTTTCAATTCAGTCAATTAAGAATCATTGATTATCAAAATAATTCTTAATTAGTCTCACGATCCACCAGTCATACCTAGCAGTATGCGGTGGCAACTCAGCAGAATTGAATGATGAACCTCCAAGTGCAGTTATCATATGATTCAACTTTTTTATCATGAGTCCCAACAAGACATAGGTTAAGGATAACTCTTTAAATCGGATTCTTATCATATGTTAGAATCAATCAACTCAAATTTGATGTGAAACCCAATAGAAACTCTTTTCTATGTTTCATACTGCCATGACCATAGGCTTTAGGACTCAGCTTCATGATCTACATAGGACTACTCCTTATCTATCAAGATTAATAGATCCCATCTTGGTGCACATTTTATTCCTACAGTGAGTCTACTACAGTCAATTATACCTCAAGGCTCCGTATGGCTAGGAGATCGAGTATGTTGTAGTTAAACTATAGCAACCTCACTGTGAACAGTCGAGGCACCGTAGGTCAAAGAACTAGTCACACTACCATAGTATCGAGTTAGTCACTGATAAGTAGGTAGATATCCTAGTGACTACTCATGTTTGATCACGCTCAGTATTCTTATTCCTCACAAGCACTTGCACTCTCACTTCGATGTCTGCATACCATATATTCAAGATTTATCTACCCTAAAAAAGTGATTGTGCACCAATCTCTCTGGATCAAACACTGTCTCCATAATGATCTTATGATCGAGAGTAATTTATGAATTAATTATAATGACATATGTCTCAAATTTTTAACTCTTGAGAATATGTGTCACTGTACCCATTAACTCAATGGATGATTGAGAGATACTTAATAATATAAATCTAAATAAAAATAAACCTAATTTTATTAATTATAAGTCAATATTACAAAATATGTCTTAAAAAAATATTACAAGTGTCGGTCAATCTGACTTCTAGGGTATATATCTAACAACCTTCCACTTGATCTAATGCTAATTGGCTACAAATCTAAGTCCCATATTGTCAAGATAGGCTTTAGTCTTTTACTGGCTTAATTGCTTCGTTAGTGGGTCAGCTATGTTGTCTGCAGTGTCGACTCTCTTCACCTCAATATATCCCTTCTTGAGGTAATCGCGGGTGAGGTGAAATCGTTGCTTGATGTACTTAAATTTCTAATGAGATCTTGGCTCCTTAGCTAGGGCTATGGTACCGTTGTTGTCATAGTAGAGTGGGACGGCATCTGATAGCATCACACCTAGCTCTGCGATAAACTTTTTAAACCAGAATGCCTCCTTTACAGCTTCTAATATGGCGATATACTCTGCTTCTATAGTAAAGTCTGCAATAACAGGCTGCTTGGAACTCTTTCAGCTTATAGCACCATAATTATACAAGAAAATACTGCCTGATGTCGATTTTCAATCATCAACATCAGATATAAAGTCAGAGTCAGTATAATCTTGTACCCTCAACTCTCTATTACCAAAGATCAAAAATATATCCTTAGTTCTTTTCAAGTACTCAAGGATATATTTCACAAAAGTCCAGTATTCTTCTTCTGGATTCGATTGATATCTGCTCGTGACACTCACAGCATATGCGATATCAGGTCATATATAAAGCATGATGTACATAAGGCTCCCAATTGTCGAAGCATATGGGATCTTGCTCATACATTCTATCTCTTCCGATGTGTTGGGGCACATCTTCTTGGAGAGATGGATTTCATATTTGAAGGGTCCAAGTTTCCTCTTGAAATTTCTCATGCTGAACTTTTTTAGCACCTCTTCAATATACATCTTCTGTGAAAGGCCTAGCATCCTCCTAAATCTATCTCTATAGACCTTAATCCCCAAAATAAAGGATGCTTCTCCTAGGTCTTTCATGAAAAATTTTTTGGACAACCACAGTTTGACTGACATCGGTATGGAAATATCATTTCCAATAAGAAGTATGTCATTCATGTACAATATGAGGAAGGTGATAGCACTTCCACTGATCTTTTTAAAAATACACGGTTTTTCTTCATTTTTGATGAAATCAAATGATTTGATTATATTATTAAAACGTATGTTCCAACTTCAAGATGCTTGCTTTAGTCCATAAATGGATCTTTGCAGCTTGCAAACCTTGTGATCTCCATCACTGGAAGTGAAGCCCAACGACTGCTCCATATAGATATCTTTCTCAAGATATCCATTAAGAAAAACTGTCTTCACATCTATTTGTCATATCTCATAATCGAGATATGCTGCAACAACTAGCAATGTTCGGATGGACTTAAGCATAACAACTGATGAAAACATCTCTTGATAGTCAATGCCTTCGTGTTGACAATACTCTTTAGCCACTAGTTTAGCTTTAAAAGTCCCTACCTTTCTATCTGAACCTATTTTTCTTTTGTAGATCCATTTGCATCCAATAGGTACAATACCCATTAGTGGATCCATTAAGTTTTAGATCTGGGTTGAGTACATCAAGTCAATTTTTGACTTTATTGCCTCTAACCATTTCTCGGAGTTGATATCTGATATCGCCTCATCATAGATTTTGGGTTTATCACCATGTACCCCATTTCCAGTAAGGAATATTTCCTTAACATCCTTTGTGATAATACCTAAATATCTCTCAGGAGGATGGAAAATCCTATTTGACCTATAAGATGGAGGAGGAGATGCATGGATTGGCTCTAACTGAATTGCTTCCTCAGGTTTTGAAGCTCGTGGCTCTTCAGAAACTTTCTCTTCGAGTCCAGTTTGCCTCCTTATGCCTTCATCTTGGATAAACTATTTTTTAAAAACGATGGTATTTCAACTCATAATTACATTGTGGTCTTTCGGGATATAGAAATAGTCCCCTAATGACTCTTTAGGATACCCTATTAAATGAGCTTTTTGGGACCTAAAATCTAACTTGTCCACCTGTTGTCATTTGACATGGATCGGACCATCCCAAATCTTAATATGACTTAGACTTGGCTTCTTACCATGCCATATCTTATATGGTGTGGTAGGAACGATTTTAGATGGAATCCTATTCAGTATATAAATTACAGTTAATAGACTATGATCCCAAAAAAATATAGGAAGGTCAGTGAAGCTCATCATGGATCGAACCATATCTAATAGGATTCGATTTCTCTATTTTGAAACCTCGATGAGTTAAGGCATTCTAGGCAAAGTCCATTGTGAGACTATTCTGTGCTCCTTGAGATAACCTAAAAATTTTTCATGAAGCTATTTGCCTCGTCAATTTGATTGAAGAACCTTAAGAAATTTTTTAGTTTATTTTTCTACTTCATTTCTGAATTCTTTGAAATTTTCAAAGATTTCAGACTTGTGCCTCATAAGGTACATGTTGGGTATAAAATACCTACAGCCGGAACCCACGGCGGAACCGCCGACAGCAAGTGCAGCTCCGCCCGGGCTCCTACGGGAGCCGGGCTCCACCGCCGACAGCAAGTGCAGCTCCGCCCGGGCTCCTACGGGAGCCGGGCTCCACCGCCGACAGCAAGTGCAGCTCCGCCCGGACTCCTACGGGAGCCGGGCTCCACCGCCATCAGCAAGTGCAGCTCCGCCCGGACTCCTACGGGAGCCGGGCTCCACCGCCGACAGCAAGTGCAGCTCCGCCCGGACTCCTACGGGAGCCGGGCTCCACCGCCATCAGCAAGTGCAGCTCCGCCCAGACTCCTACGGGAGCCGGGCTCCACCGCCATCAGCAAGTGCAGCCCCGTCCGGACTCCTACGGGAGCCGGGCTCCACCGCCATCAGCAAGTGCAGCCCCGCTCGGACTCCTACGGGAGCCGGGCTCCACCGCCATCAGCAAGTGCAGCTCCGCCCGGACTCCTACGGGAGCCGGGCTCCACCGCCGACAGCAAGTGCAGATCCGCCCGGACTCCTACAGGAGCCGGGTTCCACCGCCGACAGCAAGTGCAGCTCCGCCCGGACTCCTACGGGAGCCGGGCTCCACCGCCGACAGCAAGTGCAGCTTCGCCCGGACTCCTACGGGAGCCGGGCTCCACCGCCGACAGCAAGTGCAGCTCCGCCCGGACTCCTACGGGAGCCGGGCTCCACCGCCGACAGCAAGTGCAGCTCCGCCTGGACTCCTACGGGAGCCGGGCTCCACCGCCATCAGCAAGTGCAGCTCCGCCCGGACTCCTACGGGAGCCGGGCTCCACCGCCATCAGCAAGTGCAGCTCCGCCCGGACTCCTACGGGAGCCGGGCTCCACCGCCGACAGCAAGTGTAGCTCCGCCCAGACTCCTACGGGAGCCGGGCTCCACCGCCGACAGCAAGTGCAGCTCCGCCTGGACTCCTACGGGAGCCGGGCTCCACCGCCATCAGCAAGTACAGCTCCACCCGGACTCCTACGGGAGCCGGGCTCCACCGCCATCAGCAAGTGTAGCTCCGCCCGGACTCCTACGGGAGCCGGGCTCCACCGCCGATGGCAGTTGCGGCTCCGCCAGGACTCCTACGGGAGCCAGGCTCCACTGTCGGCATCAGCACAGCTCCGCTCGGACCCCAACGGGAGCCGGGCTCCGCTCTCGGTATCAACTGCTGCTCCGCCAGGACTCCTACGGGAGCCGGGCTCCGTTCACGACCCCTACCGCCCGGAGGGCCTCACCCGGACCTCAATAGAAACCGGGCTCCGGCCGTTACCGAGCTTCAATCGACAGATCCACGCCCCCTGATAGGCCCCCAAAACGGCCACGACCCTGCTCCACTTCCTGTGGCGGACTCCGCACAGTACCATCATTCCCTGACAAGCCGCAGTGGCCATAGCCGCCCTGCTCCACTTCCTGTGGCGGACTCCGCACGGCTCCACTATCCCCTGGCAGGCCACAGTGACGGCCATGAACCTGCTCCACCTCCTGCGACGGATACCATGCGATTCTCCTGACGACGGACGCTGCTCCACCCCTCATAACAGATTCCACGTGGCGGGTCGAGGTGATGCCCACGTATCTGCTCCATTATATTTCGCAATCAATTCCCCTGACCATGGGCGGCCCACTACCAGGCGGTTACAAATGTCGCCATCAGTCCGTTGCCTCCTCTGCCTATAAAAGGGGGACTCAGATACGTTATTCTTTAAGCTCTTTTGCCTTATCTCAAAACTCTGCTAAACTCTCCGTTCGAGCACTCCATTCTTGTTGAGGCAGAGAACTGACTTGAGCGTCGGAGGGTCTTGCCAGAGCAACCCCACCTCCGGTTTAGACTTCCCTTGCAGGTCCCGGCGGCGACCGCGGCTTCCTCAACTCCAGCTTCTCCGACGCAGACGGATTTTTGCACCAACAGGATTGGCGCTAGAGGAAGGGCTTGAACCTTCGCAGCACCCTTGTTCTTGAAGGAGCGCTCAACGGAGCCGCCTCTGGCCATCTCTCCATCATCTACTCCTAATCCTCCCCCGCGACATCGACACCCGATGCCTCCGCGCAGGGCGTCCACCCGACGGTCCACGGCCTCCGCGGCCAGATCTCAGGCTCTGGCCTCCCCTCCCGTTTCTCAGCCAGCTCCTCCTCCCCCTCCGGCGACGGCGATCGGCGCGGAGCAGTTTGACTTGCTGGCGCAGCAGGTCAAAGGCCTCGTCGAGGCCGTACAGGCAATGCAGCAGCAGCCGCCGCAGGCGTCGGCGCAACCGGAAGGGGCATCTCCGGAATGCCAGAACCCTCGAGACTCGAAGTCGAGAGGATTTTCTGGACCGGAGGCTCCAGGAGATGAACCGGCGGATCGAAGAACTCCGCCATGCGCCTCCCACTTACGGTGAGGATATCTGCACTGACCCTCCCTTCTCCCAAATGATTATGCAGGAACCGATCCCGCCGAATTTCAAGCTTCCTCAGTTCGAAAGCTACGACGGGACGTCGGACCCGGTCGATCATCTGGAGGCCTTTCGAACGATGATGCTGCTCCACGGTGCTCCTGACGCCATCTTGTGCCAGGCTTTCCCATCTACCTTGAAGGGAGCAGCAAGAAACTGGTACTCAGCTATGAAGTCGGGTACCGTATTCTCCTTTGATCAAATGAGCCACCAATTCGTGGCCCATTTTGTCAGCAGCCGACGTCCCCGAAAAGGTTCGGAGTCCCTCATCAACATCAAGCAGAGGGAAGGGGAGTCCATACGGGCCTACATCAACCGCTTCAACATCGCGGCGTTGGAAGTCCGGAACTTGGACCAGTCGGTTGCCATGGCCGCCCTGAAAGGTGGCCTTCAGAAGAATGATCTCTTATACTCCCTGGAGAAGAAGTACCCCAGGGATTTCGCTGATCTGCTGGCTCGGGCTGAAGGATACGCCCGAGCGGAAGAGGCCTTCAAAATGAAAGATGAAGAGACTGCGAGGGAGCGCCAGGCGGGAAATTCTGGTAAGCTCGCAGTTGAGAAGACGCCAAAGGAAGCCCGGCCTCGCTCCCGATCCCCTCCTGGGCATAAGCGCGCCCATACTCCCCCCCGGGCACGCAGGCAGAGGAGCCCGGACAACAGGTTTCGACGGGGTTCCCCTCCAGGGAAGTTTCGCAACTACGCCCCCCTCAACGCCTCGAAGGCCCAGGTACTGAAGGAGGTCAGGGAGCTGCTCCCTAGGCCGGAGAGGATGCGCACGTACCCCGGGAAGCGCAACCCCAACAAGTTCTGCCTCTACCACCACGACCACGGCCACGACACCGAAGAGTGCATCCAGCTCCAGGACGAGATCGAGGAGCTCATCCGGTGAGGTCGGCTCGACAGATTCATCCGCCGCCGGTCTGAGGGTAGAGGAGACCGGCCAAGAGCCCTCCCACCGCCTGAACCGCAGAAAAGAGAGGAGCAGCCCGGGGACCGGCCTCCTATCGGGACCATCGACTCCATCGTCGGAGGGCCTCAAGGAGGAGCGGGAGAACTGTAAATGTATTGCTTACTATTTCATTTTGAATCTACTTTTCTTTCTAGCTAACGCGCTCCTCCTACTTAACGCGGATGTATTATGACTGTATATGACCCCTCCAAAAACAACGGCCATGTCGGGAACAGGAGGAGAACCTCGTCCTGACATGAGCAAAGTCAAAAGCCCGGTTCTTTTAGACCAGATGAAGGGAGAGGCCTTACAACGCCCTAATGTGCCCCCACAGCCCTGTTAGGGACAGGAGGAGAACCTCGCCCTAACTTGAGCAAAGTCGAAGGCCCGGTTCTTTTAGACCGGATGGGGGGAGAGGCCTTACAACGCCCTAATGTGCCCCCACAGCCCTGTTAGGGACAGGAGGAGAACCTCGTCCTAACTTGAGCAAAGTCAAAGGCCCGGTTCTTTTAGACCGGATGGGGGGAGAGGCCTTACAACGTCCTAATGTGCCCCCACAGCCCTGTTAGGGACAGGAGGAGAACCTCGCCCTAACTTGAGCAAAGTCGAAGGCCCGGTTCTTTTAGACCGGATGGGGGAGAGGCCTTAAAATGCCCTAACGTGCCCCCACGGTCCTGACAGGAACAGGAGGAGAACCTCGTCCTGACATGAGCAATGTGGAAGGTCTGGGCTCCAACGGGATCCGGGTTTCCACGATAAAGAGAGGCTTCACCCGGACTCCTACAGGAACCGAGTTCCGCCGCCAAGGAAGACTTCACCCGGACTCCTACGGGAGCCGGGTTCCTACGGCAAAGAAGGCTCCACCCGGACTCCTACGGGAGCCGGGTTTCGCTGCCAAGGAAGGCTCCACCCGGACTCCTACGGGAGCCGAGTTCTGCCGCCAAGGTAAGCTTCACCCGGGCTTCTACAGGAACCGGGTTCCGCCGCCAAAGAAGAGTTCATCCGGACTCCTACGGGAGCCTGGTTTCTACGCCAAGGAAGACTTCACCCGGACTCCTACGGAGCCGGGTTCCTACGACAAGGAAGGCTCCACCCAGACTCCTACGGGAGCCGGGTTCCGCCACCAAGATAAGCTTCGCCCGGACTCCTACGGGAGCCGGGCTCCGCCGCAAAGAAAGACTTCGTCCGGACTCCTACGGGAGCCGGGATCCGCCGCCAAGAAAGACTTCGCCCGGGCTCCTAAGAAAGCCGGGCTCCATCCGCTACTTCGCCAGCAAGGGTTAAAAATGGTGGCGAGACTTGGCCACATGACGAGATCGGATGGAAGGGAAGAGCCCCTTCCCACGACGACCTCTAAGCCGAACAGGCCAAACGACGAGAAAGGGTCAACGAACGACAATGTCGGTGCTACACGCAGACAAGGTAACACGAAGTGCTTTTTTCTCATTTCCGATATATGTACTACAGGGCCAAGACGGCCAGAGAAAGAGGGATAAAACGACAAGAAAAAAAAAGGGGGGGGGGTGACTACAAAAGAACTCTAAGGAGGTCCCGCTCCCTCTAACCTAGGGTGATCACCTCCATCCCCCAACCAGGACTGCCTCAGGCTATCCACCGTTTCCTCTAGTTCTTCCTTCCTTTGCAGCATATCCTGGAGCGCCTGACGAAGTCGCCGGCTCTCAGCCTCCGCTTCCCGATGCCACTTCCGCAAAACTTCGAACTCCACCTCTGCGTCCGCGACGGCCTTCCGCTCAAGCCCCAGTTGGATTTTTACTTGTTGAAGCTCGGCTGTCTTCTCTCCAAGGGAGACGGAAATCCCGTCGACAGTGCCTCTCAGGGCTTGGAGCTCTTCGTTATCTTGGGCGTTAGCCAGCTGCGCCCTAGTAACCAATTGCCTCTGGAGACGAACGACCTCGTCCTCCGCCCGACGGAATCTCCCTTTGTACTCTTCTACCTGCCGGCGCCAGCTGGCCCACTGCACATCGTGGCTCACCTCAGCATCTTGAAGCTGCTTCTGGAGGTTGGAAACTTTTTGTGACCATATCTGCTCATCCCGCGCTGTGAGCCGGGATGAGTTCCCTTCCAGCTGGCCGATCCTCCTCTTCGCAGCTGACAGCTCCACCTTAAGGGTGCTGATCCTGGCTTCTTGAGCCCAAGTTCGGTCGCTGGCGCTCTTCGTGCATTCCTCGAGCTCCTTTGCGAAGTTCGCCTTCCTCCGGCTGTAGTCCATGATTGCCTTCACTTGGAGACTCCTGAAGTGGGCGGCCTCAGCGGCGGCCTCGGAATAGCATTTTTTCGACTTGCGGAGCTCGTCCTCCGACTTTTTCAACTTCTTCATCAGGTGGAGGACCTCCTTTTTGAGCTGTTGGATAGTTGACTTCAGCGGGACCCCCAGGGGCAAGGGGAGTGCTTCGGCGGGGAGCTGCCATCGGAAAATGCAAACGTCAAAGACCAGCTCATTACGAGAAGAAAGGCAGGAAAGAAGGAGCAGGGGGAACGAAAGACCATCCACAATAAGAAATTCAACTTTATTGATTAATTTTGAAGACAAGCGGAAAGGAAATATGGCGACAAAAGAAAGGTACAAGGTCGGAGGTCTCAGACCTCGGGGGCAGGGGGTGGAGAGCCCAGCGCGGAGGGTGCGACTGCGGCAGCGGCGGACGAAGGGGCGGCCTCGTCGTCAGACTCCTCCAAAAAGCCGAGATTAAGGTCGGGTATCTGCTGGCCACCCTCTCTCGGCAGAGCTCGAACCCCTTGGTGAACACCTCCAGGCCGAACTGGACGTTCAGCTCCCTCATCTCCGTGGAGGTCTTGAACTCCTCCACCGCAAGGGTCCTGGCCTCCGAGACAAGAACCGGAGTTTGCTCGGCCAGATGGGCGACCTCGGCCTCCGCCTTCCTTGCCGACTCCTCCAAGCTTCGCCTCTCCTCCTCCCGGACTCGTCTTTCCTCTTCCCGGTCTTGTCTCTCTCTCTCCAGGGCCTCCCGGAGGGCGGCCACCTCGGCCGTCTTCGCTTGAAGATGAGCAACCTCGTCTTGGCAGCACTCCTCCGCCCGAAGAAGATCCCTTCTCATGCGGCCCGACGCCTCGACATAGGCGAAGAGCTGGTGCCCGATCTGCAGGGACAGATAGAGAATCACAACGAAGATCGAGCAACTGTGCCAGTAAAAATCCGCTTACCTCAAGAAAGGACCCCAAGGTGTCCCAGGCCCGCTGCTCGGGATCGGCACGGTCGATCCTCTCCACGACATCGGATAGAATGCAACCATCGAGCAGCCGTCGGATCAGAGCCTTGTCGTTGAAGGGGTTCTCCGATCCCCCCTCGGAGCAGACGGACTCGTCTGCAGCGGCTCGGTGGCTGCTCGGCCTGCGGGCCACCGATTTTCTCCTCCTCCCCGCGGCGGGCGCCTCCGCGGGGCGGACCTCCGGAATGGGGACCCCGGTCGGCGGGCTCCTTGAGGGAGCCTGGGGGGCCGCTGGCTCGGCATCCGAAGGAATGTCGATTGCCGGGGTCGCCTAGACGGGCGCAGCCAAGCTCGTCTCCTCCACCCTGGCCCTCTTCGCCGAGCCAGAAGTCGTCGCGCCCTTCCTTTTCTGGGCTCTCATGGCCTTGGCGAGCATCCGTGTAGCTTCGGCGTCCATTGCTAAAAAAAAAAAAATAGGAAAAGAAAAGAAGAAGGAAAAAGCGGCACCGATCAGTCCAGAGTCAAAAAAAAAAAAAAAAAGAAGAAAGAAAAAAGAGAAAGAGAAAAGAGGAAAAAGGAGAGAGAAAGAAAGAGAGAGAAGAAGAAGACAAGAAAAGGAAAGATATATACTTGCTGGATCCTGAGGGCTCAGGCCGATGTTGAAAAGAAGCTGCTCCCTCAGTAGGTTTGGAAGGGAAGGAGCGGGGTAACTCAGGAGCTTCTGGACGGCCTGAAGGTCATCCTCTCCCAGGCTGGGAGCCCGGTGGATGGAATCCCTCAGAGACCCCCAAGGGGGCAGGCCCAGTTCCAGGGTCGGACAGTAAATGAAGAGAAATTTCCCCTTCCAGTTGTGAATCGAAGAAGGGGCGCCCTTCAGCAACCCCTTCTTACCGAACTGGGGGGAGAAGTACCACCAGTCCTTCGCTGAAGGATGGCGTTTGAAGGTGTAGAAATGTCTGAACAGGGAGAGGGAAGGCTGGACCTCGGCTATATGACAGAGAGAGAGAAACCCTATCAAAAACCTAAAGGAATTCGGGGCGACAGAGGCGAGAGAAATGTCTAAGAAACGAAAAAAGGCGGCAACAAAAGCAGGAAGCGGAAGCCGGAGTCCGGCACGGAATGCCTCCTGGTACAAACAAAAGCGACCAGGAGGGGGAGCGCTGGCCCGGTCAGAGGGGCCAGGAAGCTCCAGGTCGTACTCTGAAGGGACCCCGTACCGAGCCCTTATCAGGAGAAGTTCGTCCGGAGTCGACGAACAAGGAATGGCGCCCGGTGCGAAAACCGAGCGAGGCCCTGCCCCGAACGCGGGTTCATCCGCAGAGACAGGGGCCTGGGGGTTTGAAGCAGAAGAACTCCCAGAACTTACGGGGGCAGAAGAATCGGAAGACATTTTTTCTTTGGGGGAGAACCTAAAGGACCCTAGAAAAGCAAGCCGAGAAGGGAGGGAGACGCCGGAGGTCAACTCAGGAGAAGACACAAAAGAAGTGAAAGGAGGAGAGGACCCTGGGCGGTAAGAAGAAGAAGGTGGGCACTAACCTATCTTGCTCTGGGGGCCTGGGGAGCAAGAAACGGAAGGCGCCTACGGCTCGAGAGGGCGTTCGCTAGAGCAGACTCTCGGGGAGATGACAGACGCCAGCAAAAAATCAGAAACGGAGTGGGGCGCCTGAAGGGGGGAGGACGGGTTTAAATAGACCCTGGGATCCGGCGCCATAATGATCTCGAATCCCCCCAGGCCAGTTCGCATCCGACACGTGTCCCACTCCCCGTGGCAGACGGCTGAAGGCGGCTGGCGGTTGGCAGGGTCATAATTGTACCGTACCTAGGCCAGCGTACCTGCGGGGTCTTCGAAGCGTCCCCTCGTACCGCCCCAATTCGAAAAGACTCCGGCACGCGCTCATTTAATGCCAAAATATCTGGGAGCGGCGGGGCGCGGGATTCGAAGGGACGGTTCCGGCTGTACTTCTGTGTACTTCCTTCATTTGAAATTCAAAACTCGGATGTAGGAGGACTGGTGTTGGGTATAAAATATCCACAGCCGGAACCCACGGCGGAACCGCCGACAGCAAGTGCAGCTCCGCCCGGGCTCCTACGGGAGCCGGGCTCCACCGCCGACAGCAAGTGCAGCTTCGCCCGGGCTCCTACGGGAGCCGGGCTCCACCGCCGACAGCAAGTGCAGCTCCGCCCGGACTCCTACGGGAGCCGGGCTCCACCGCCATCAGTAAGTGCAGCTCCGCCCGGACTCCTACGGGAGCCGGGCTCCACCGCCGACAGCAAGTGCAGCTCCGCCTGGACTCCTACGGGAGCCGGGCTCCACCGCCATCAGCAAGTGCAGCCCGCCGGACTCCTACGGGAGCTGGGCTCCACCGCCATCAGCAAGTGCAGCCCCGCCCGGACTCCTACGGGAGCCGGGCTACACCGCCGACAGCAAGTGCAGCTCCGCCCGGACTCCTACGGGAGCCGGACTCCACCGCCGACAGCAAGTGCAGCTCCGCCCGGACTCCTACGGGAGCCGGGCTCCACCGTCGACAGCAAGTGCAGCTCCGCCCGGACTCCTACGGGAGCCGGGCTCCACCGCCGACAGCAAGTGCAGCTCCGCCCGGACTCCTACGGGAGCCGGGCTCCACCGCCGATAGCAAGTGCAGCTCCGCCCGGACTCCTACGGGAGCCGGGCTCCACCGCCGACAGCAAGTGCAGCTCCGCCCGGACTCCTACGGGAGCCGGGCTCCACCGCCATCAGCAAGTATAGCTCTGCTCGGACTCCTACGGGAGCCGGGCTCCACCGCCATCAGCAAGTGCAGCTCCGCCCGGACTCCTACGGGAGCCGGGCTCCACCGCCGACAGCAAGTGCAGCTCCGCCCGGACTCCTACGGGAGCCGGGCTCCACCGCCGACAGCAAGTGCAGCTCCGCCCGGACTCCTACGGGAGCCGGGCTCCACCGCCATCAGCAAGTCCAGCTCCGCCCGGACTCCTACGGGAGCCGGGCTCCACCGCCATCAGCAAGTGCAGCTCCACCCGGACTCCTACGGGAGCCGGGCTCCACTGCCGATGGCAGTTGCAGCTCCGCCAGGACTCCTACGGGAGCCAGGCTCCACTGTCGGCATCAGTGCAGCTCCGCCCGGACCCCCACGGGAGCCGGGCTCTGCTCTCGGTATCAACTGCTGCTCCGTCAGGACTCCTACGGGAGCCGGGCTCCGTTCACGACCCCTACCGCCCGGAGGGCCTCACCCGGACCTCAACAGAAATCGGGCTCCGACCGTTACCGAGCTTCAATCGACAGATCCACGCCCCCTGACAGGCCCCCAAAACGGCCACGACCCTGCTCCACTTCCTGTGGCGGACTCCGCGCAGTACCATCATTCCCTGACAAGCCGCAGTGGCCATAGCTGCCCTGCTCCACTTCCTGTGGCAGACTCCGCACGGCTCCACTATCCCCTGGCAGGCCACAGTGACGGCCACGAACCTGCTCCACCTCCTGCGACGGATACCATGCGATTCTCTTGACGACGGACGCTGCTCCACCCCTCATAACAGATTCCACATGGCGGGTCGAGGTGATGCCCACGTATCTGCTCCATTATATTTCGCAATCAATTCCCCTGACCATGGGCGGCCCACTACCAGGCGGTTACAAACATCGCCATCAGTCCGTTGCCTCCCCCGCCTATAAAAGGGGGACTCAGATACGTTATTCTTTAAGCTCTTTTGCCTTATCTCAAAACTCTGCTAAACTCTCCGTTCGAGCACTCCATTCTTGTTGAGGCAGAGAACTGACTTGAGCGTCGGAGGGTCTTGCCGGAGCAACCCCACCTCCGGTTTAGACTTCCCTTGCAGGTCCCGGCGGCGACCGCGGCTTCCTCAACTCCAGCTTCTCCGGCGCAGGCGGATTTTTGCACCAACAGTACACATGTCCATATTGAAAAAAATCATCGATAAAGATTATGAAGTAGGAATAACCTCCTCCAGCTGGCACATCGAATGGGTCACACACATCAGTGTGCACTAGAGCAAGTAACTCTATAGTCCTTTCTCCATATCCTACAAAAAAAGTTTGGTCATTTTTCCTTTAAGGCATAACTCACAGACCGGATATGACTCGGTAGTCAATGGATCCAAAAGTCTGATTTTCTCTAATTTGCTAATCCTATTTTCTCCTATATGACCTAGCCTTAGGTTATTGAATTTTTTACAAGTGCTAGTACATATGGATTTCAAAACTTTTTTAAATCCTAAATACAACAAAAAAAGTAGATTAAAATATTTTTAATCTAAGCATGCATTCATCATATGAAAGCACCTATGGATCTAGTTCATATGCTGAAATTAATATAAATTGATTTTAGAAATAACAAATAAAAGTCTGTAATCAATTCACATACCTAAATCACTTTCTCTTTGCTTCAAACTTGTAACTGAGGTTGAATCTGATTCAATCCCTAGATCTGGGGCTTGAACAAATTTTGAATCAGTAGCACAAGCATCCTGTCTCTACGGATATCCACAGTATTAGACTATTTCCTAAAATTAATATAAACTAATTTTAAAAATAACAAATGAAAGTCTGTAATCAATTTACATACCTAAATCACTTTCTCTTTGCTTCAAACTTGTAACTGAGATTGAATCTGATTCAATCCCTAGATCTGGGGCTTGAACAGATTTTGAATCAGCAGCACAAGCATCCTGTCTCTATGGATATCCACGGTATTGGACTATTTCCTGAATAGATCCTCTTGACTTCTGCTTGTTTGAACCAAAAGTCTGAATAGGTTTGAACCAAGCCTGAGGAGGCTTTTAATTTTGAACCCTTTTGATCTTTCTTTCTTGATTCTTGAAGAAATCAAAAATTTTTCTTGATTTCTTAACTAATCAAGAAGAACAACAACCAAAAAATGGTTGTAACTAACTCTCAACAAATTTAAGAGGAAAGGGAAGAAATCAAGGAATTAGTTGGCACCAACACTTTACTCCAACCCTTGTTGCCGCCCACCTTTCTTTTGGCTCTAAGGAAAGATGCCTAGAGAGAGAGAGGGTGTGAGCTAGAGAGAGGAAGAGGAGGGAGGCATGGGCCCAGTAATAGATGGCGGCAAGATGGGAGGAAGAGAGCTTTTTGTGAGAAGTAAGGGATAGGGTACTTTATATAGACAACTTAAGGGTGTTCTAATCAAATTATGATCTCTCCTCCTAATCATATTAGAAATTTTAGCCATAATATATTTGGACTAAATAAATGGGGCACCACCCAAAACTCACCCAACTTCACACCTAGTGCTAGACATCCCATCATATGGGACCCAATTAAATACTCAAATCAGTCCACATGGTTTCATAAATTCTCTTCAAGTGTTCCTAATGAATAAAATCAAAAAATTCTTTCTTAATTTAATTCAAACCATAAATTAAATATCCAACCATTGAATTTTATTGAGCCAAATTTAATTAGGCTCAAATCAAGTATAAGAATTGGTTAAAACTTATCATATAAGTAAACTAACCACAAGAGAAACTGGATTTACCCAGGTGCTAGCAAGGTTAACATGAACCTAATAGGATTTCTCTAAATCCATATAAATTAATACTTTATAAGCCCAATTATTATCAATCTAGATCTTTTCCCTTTATGTGTGACCCCATAGGTTCAATTCTGTCTAATAGTGAGATATACGATGATCTCTATTATAGGTATCACTGAAATTTCTTTCAATAGATCAAAATAATTTACTCTAACTCGACAAGGATCATTGATCCAAAATGATCCTATTAAGCTCTCACAATCCACCAGTGATATTTAGCAATATGTAGTGGCAATCCAGCAGAACCAAAAAAGAACCTCTAGGTGTAGTTAATGTATGATATAATCCCTCTATCGTGAGTCCCTACTAGATGACAGGTCATGGATAATTCATCA